>NC_046606.1:14747259-14856408 GCF_011750605.1 Drosophila busckii | reverse complement strand
GTAATAGAGAATATGGCTGATCACCTAAAGTTGTCTGAGCATGCCACAAATCGCTTGCATCTTGCGATATTTGCTGGATACGCTTGCCAAGAGTTTCAAATCCTGCAGCTAACACTATCAATAAACATAGATGTGCGCCGATAAGTATCTTAAATACGTGGAGAAACAGTATGTTAGTGTATGCGGTAATAATGAAGGATAGCAGGTTCGACAAGTGTAGCCCCCGCATCTCAATTACAGTGGAACACCGTATATCATGTAAAGTAGCACAAAGCACATATAGCAACAATAGAAAATGCTTCAGTTCCAAGATAAGCGGCTGTTCCAAGCGATCAAACTCATTAAGCATTTCATTTAACAATTCATGTAGTCTATCCTTGAAGAACTCCAAATGGCAGCGCAATATAAGAACCCCTCCAGCGGTTAATATTTCTTGGAGGAACGCATTCAAATTGTAGTTTTGTACAACTACGAGGGCGTACATACATTGAAGAATAAATATAGTTATGATTGAGATGCGTCCATAGCGACGGAGTATTATCGATGGCTGAAAGCGTCGTTTATTATAGGAAAAGTCACAAAGGCCAGCGATTGCAGCCAAAACAAAATAGAAGCGCAAAAAAAATAATGAAACGGGCTGGTAAAGCTTAGAAGATCTGCATTTGACTAACGCTTCGAACTATGACTAACTTAATACTCAGTGAGCTATATAATTTATACAAAATATGAGTAATTGAGTAATTCACGGGCTTATGGCAAACACATTTGTTTTTCAAAGTTCCCCAAGCTTTCTATGTAATAACTTCGCATACACTCTATTTATTAATTCATGTGATAATTTAGTAAATTACTTGAATATGAAATTGATATCATGTTCAATACCATACAGTTTGAGCTTGCAAATGTTGAATTATTCTGATTTGAAAATTAGCTAAAGATTATAAAAAAAAAGAATATCTATAGTAATATTTAAAAACAAAAAAAAGTATAAAGCTAAACAAATACCATCTAGCTTCTAATTGAATTGATGCCACTGACAAATGGAAATATGTTGTAGACTTGTTTTCAAGGCTTTGGAAGCGAGTAAATCAAATTGACGTCGTAATTGTTGTTGAGGAATTCTTGGCACTTGTACTTATAACACAACAATTATGCTTAAGAATGTAGTGTGTGTAAAACTAGTATTAAATAAAAACTTAAAGAATCCAGACTATTGTTGCTTATATGAAAATAGCCGCAAAGGGCATCGAAGACAGCAGTAAGCCTTATCATTAACTATATCACATGTTATATACGTCGTTCTGAGTTCAGCAATATACCGATTAAAGAGCCCTAGCAAATATTAATTGAAAATGCAATGATTTTTTTTGAGAGCGCAATTTTTGTTGACTTTTTTATTGCTTGAGGTAAAGAATAAAAAAAGCTGCACAAATATTTCATATTTCAAATATTTTCCTACAAAAACAACTAAATTACTATATCCTTTAAAACAGTATCATAAAACAGTTTTCATACACTACTTAAATAGTTGAAATATTTTACTCCAAAACTATCTACTAAATGAGCTTCGAATAAAGCTTAAAAATAGCTTTAATTGATGTATGTACATCATCAAAAAAGTTGTCTAAGCATTTGGCTTTCAGTTTTCTATTATATTTTCTATTTATTTAACTACAATTTTATCTCCTGATTTTATGTCTTCTTAATAGATGTTTTGATAATCGGTTGCTGTAAACTTACATTGTACGTATTGATTTCAATTTGTATACACAGAAGAACGTTCCATTTTTCTCTGTTTTATATTGCTGATATATTAATGTTTAATGTGTATTGTGGTATTGGTAAATCGGCAGAACATTTATTATATTTAATGTTGGACGTTTTTGCTACTATAATTAAGATGAGTACACAGAGGCCTAAAAGCTTGTATACAAATTTCTTATTCACTTCAATGCCATACATTTTTATCTGGAACCCATCTATTTTTTCCAATAAGAAAAATTGTTCAAGCTGTAATAGTAATTGAGGGTTTCAAATATGTATATTTACATATATTTTAAATATACTCACGCCACGATCAAATCTCAAATGGTAGTTGACGAAATGAAAATGACAAAAATCGCGAGAGATCTTCGGCTCGGCAGTTAAGATCATAAAAATGCAGAAAAAGCTCATCCAATAAATCCAAAATAAGTATTCGAAATTAACGAATAACAAAATTGTTGTGAAAGTAAATGAGACCAGCCAAGCGAAACGAAAGTGTAGAGCAAGCTTATGGGAAATAAGCGCTAATCCTTTGCGCATAGTAAGAACATGCTCAGCCCTGCCATGCAACAGATGTAATAGAGTATATGGCTGATCACCTAAAGTTGTCTGAGCATGCCACAAGTCGCTTGCATCTTGCGATATTTGCTCGATACGCTTGCCAAGAGTTTCAAAGCCAGCAGCTAACACTATCAATAAACACAGATGTGCGGCGATCAGTATCTTATATCCGTGGTGAAATAGTATGTTAGTGTATGCGGTAATAATGAAGGATAGCAGGTTCGACCACAGTAGCTCCCGTATCTCTATTGTATTGGAACACCGGATATCATCCAAAGTAGCACAAAGCACATATAGCAATAAAAGAAAATGCTTCTGGTTTCCAAGATAAGCGGCTGTTCCAAAGCGATCAAACGCTTTTAAGCATTTCATTTAACAGTTCATGTAGTCTATTCTTGAAGAACTCCAAATGACACCGCAATATAAGAGCCCCCACAAGGGTTAATATATCATGGATGAGCAACCTTAATTTATCCGTTTCCACAATACCGTTGAGGAACAATAACGTATATAGCCATATACATATAATTATGATTATGAACAGTCCATAGCAACGTAGTACTTTCGATGGCTGAAAGCGTCGTTGATTATACGAAAACTCACAGAGGCCAACGATTGCAGCCAAAACAAAATTAATGAAGAGGTGCTGGTAGCTTTAGAGATCTGCCACATTTGACTAACGCTCGACTATGACTAACTTAATACTCAGTGAGCTATATAATTTATACAAATTATGAGTACTTTGAAGTATTCACGGTTATGGCAAACACATTGTTTTTAAGTTTCCCAGCTATTCATATATATAATTCGTACTAACTTATTTATTAATTCATTGTAATTAGATAAATTACTTGAATTGAACAATTCATATAATGTTCAAATCCATCAGTTTGAGCTTGCAAATGTTGAATTATTCTGATTTGAAAATTAGCTAAAGCTGTATCAATTATATTAAATACGGAAAATTATATTAAATACAATCAAATGTTCTTGCCGTTGTGCAGTTGGTCGTGTTCTTCCTTTTCCCTTCTGCTTCAGTTATTGCTTTTGTCTCCATATCGCTGTATAGAGATCTGAGTGTGATTGGAATATATTCCTCAATACTGTTCTGTTTTGTCCCTTCTTTTGGTAGGGTATCCACTGTCTTGTTTCCCTCTATACCCTATACCCTAGATATACACCTTCCTTAATGTGCAGAGCTGATGTGTGGTGCCTGCAGTGATTTGATGGCCGCTTGACTATCTACAAAGAAGTTTATAACTTCCTGTGTTGTCGTTGGCTGTGGGTGGACTGCTTCCACTGCTTTCCTTATAGCGAAGATCTCCGCCTGGAATATGCTGCAGTAGTCCGGTAGCTTGTGTGAGAGTTTTAGCTCTGGCGCAATTTTTTTTTGACTTTTCATTGCTTGCGGTAAAGAATATATATACTAGTATATACTTTATTAAAAGTGTAGCCACGTTGCACATACAAAAGGTGAACATATATTTAATATTTCAAACATTTTCCTACAAAAACAACTAAATTACTAGACCCCTTGAAACAGTTTCATAAAAAAGTTTTCATACACTATATAGTTAACATATTTTACAAGACTTCCCAAGTGAAAAAACCATAAAAGAGACAACAAACCAAACTTCAAGATGTGTGACTATGAACATGAGTACTCCTTCACTTTTGAAGACAGCGCCCTTGATAATGAACTTGACCACTGGGATTGCGGCTTTGAAAGCATGTGGCAACAGATTGGCGAAGAGCTGCGACGTGAACAGGAGAATAATGATTTTTTTCAAAGCTTTGAACAGAAGCTAACACTACAAACACACTCTGTAGATTCATGGAGGTTGTAAACTTTACTTAGAAACTATGATATTTACTAATAATTGTTAGGTTAACATGTCTGTTAGGACAAATGCTTTATGAATTTCAATGATTTGATAATTGTTTGAAAGATAGTCAAATTTTAAAATATTGATCACTGCTCTAAACATTAATTAATTAATTCTTCTGATGCAGATGAGCTTAAGTTAAACATGGCATTTTTGACAAATGCTTTATAAATTTCAATGATTTGATTATTGAATTTAAGATATTCGAATTTTAAAATAATGTTCGCTGCCTAATCAATATTTATTTAATTTGCGTTATGCGGATGCGCTCCAATCGATAGCTCAGCTAATATTAATTTGTAAGTCTTTTGTGTAAATGCAGTACCGAGTATTATTTAAATGTTTACGTTAGTCAATTATTATACGTTTTTGTAATTATGTGTTCGTAAGACTTTTGCATAAGAACAAAACTGTAAAGCTTTATAAAAATTTAACAATTTTCATAAGCTACAGACTGTCGCAGTCTGAAATGTACAAATTTATTGAAAATATAAACACAATTTTACTCCAAAACTATCTGAGCTTCGAAATGAGAACCAACCTATGCGCAACTCATTAATAAACCCACTCATACACGCTGTTGTGTAATGTATAATTCAATAAATTGATTTAATGAAGTTATTTGCATTTGTTGTGTTCCACTGGCTTTATGCAAATAAAATGTTTATATTTTGTAGCAATTAACCATAATTGAACTGATTTAATTGATGCTTTAAATATACTAAATTCAATCAACTGTTGAAATGTAAAAAAAAATTAAATAATCTACGCCCCAAAGTCATTTGGCTTTCTATACAAAAATTTAATTTAACTATTGCCACGAGGCCTGAGACCACAATAAATTATAACAGCATAGGGCACAACAGTGGATCATTACAGCGCACAGGTGCATATTTAGAGAGATAGAGAGAGAGAGCGAGATAAATTGTATGGTGAGAGAGAGACAATAGCAAGGCGTTTAGTTCGCGTAACATTCACAACAAACGCTGACCAAAACGATTGTTTTATGACCACAAACTAAAATGCCGCTGGGCCACGTTTCATTGCTGAAATATTACCCAAGACTGTATGTGTGTGTGTGTGTATTTGTGTGTCTGTTTGGCTATATATGCACCGCTCATTTGAAATTAATTAATATTATAAAAACGCAATGCACAATTGTGGCGCCTTTGTTAGACGAAAACGCCAGCGGGCTTGTGGCTCTTGTCATATTAATTACAAAACTGCAAACAATCGCTCACACATACATATGCATTTACATATGCGTAGCTTAAATGACTTATGTCCCATGCGTGTGTGAGTATTTTACAATATTAAAGCTACAATAATTGCAAATATTTCCAGTTCCACATTTATAAAAACTATTTGTGTTTGTTAGTTAAAGTTTTAAGCTGTCGAAGTCGAAGATGAGTAAAAGTTGTAAAAGGAAACAATGAAATCGGCTATTGGTTTGGAAAACAAAGCTTCAGATACAAATATCACGGATGGATGGGGGCATAGCTTATGAAATAAAAATTAAATACTGTGCACTGGGGCAACAGCTGCTTGTAATTCATTATGTTGCCAATGAATGTCAAACAGTTGATTAACCTTGCAATGAATATACACTTATATTATGTATATAGTCCTTATTTATTCATATATATGTATATCCCACTTAGGTATTTACACATACGTCTTTACATTTAAAGATATCTATATATTTGTATCTTATGCGATAGTTCCATTTTTATAGCAGTTTGCTCTGCCCAGTAGTTTAATATGATTCCTTATAATTAAAGCTTGGCATTGTTTTTATTTTCTTTCTTTCGCTATGGGATGAAAATAAAACATTTGGCGCGGACATGTTTGTTTTTCCTTAATGCCGCGAAATTCTTTTTCGTACAACAGAGCGTATGATTTATGTGTGTAAAGCTTGCATTGGCCTGGCATTAAAAGTATTTGATAATGTGGCATGTACAAGGGAGTTGGTAATAAGCTGTGCAAAGTTGCGATAGGTTAAGACAACAGACGACAACTGTTGATACAGCTGTGTGCTTGGCACTGCAGGGAGTTGGAGTTGGCAATAGACAATATACTGGAGCTTAAGTAAGCGTTGAAACTAAATTTACAAACAGATTTTAAAGCAACGATTTGTAGGCTGCAAACTACGCGTTGGCCTGTTATGTTAATTAATCAACCCAGCAGCTAAAGTTCGTTTCAACAAATTGATTTAAATTTGCTACAAGTTACGCCCACCTGCCCCAGTCTCACAGAGTCACACACACAATCAAACAGTCATCGAGTCAGGCATTAAGTTTTGGTCACATGCCACAAAGGCAACAGCGGCCGTAGCCAGCAACACGTACAAAAGGCACACACGCACACTCACACACACAAACATGCGCATAGAGCAGGTGAACGCAGCGCAAACATTTATTGCATCAATTAAGTTGGACATGTTAATTGCGTTAAGTTGAAACATCACGCACAGGCAGAGGAACAGGCACAGTCAGCGGCACAGCTACAGGTACTACAGTCAACTGCAGCTGTATGTGTCTCTGTGTGTGTGTGTGTGTTAAATGTTGAATGTTGAAGGCAATGGCGGCATCAAAAGCAACGCATCTATTTAAGCATTGCGTGTTAATTGGAATTTTGGATTGAGTTTTACCTAAGGCTGCAAATACATTTGTATGTGTATGTGTGTGTGTTTGTGTGCGTGGCGCTATGTGGCATGAAATTTGAGTTAAATTCAATTAGGCAGCAGTTTGTTAAGTGAAAAATGCTTATTGAAAACATTGTTTATTGCATATGACTTTTCAGCTGCCGCAAGGCAAATTCGTTTATAAAAACTATAAAAAGTCAATTGTATTTAAATGAATTAAAGCACTAAAATCATTTTTTAAATTTAAGCTGTTGCAAATTGCATAAAAGGCAAACCGAAACTAGATTTACTTTAGGAATCTACAGTTAGGAGTTGAACATATTTTGAATTGCAGCTTGCCAAACTGCATATTTGATACAATTTCTTAGCCAATTCCTGTTTTATCATCATATGCTAGAATGTTTTTCCACCAAGTAGCATAAACTTACTTATTGGTGACAAGCTACAATTTAAAAGTCACGCCCTTTATTGTCAGCAAGCTTAACACTCAAATGCAGGTAACCAAAAATATTTGTTGTGCACAAGCTCAGCTCTCAATTTGACCATAATAATAAAATTGCCGAGGCCACTTGACACGCCCCGTGTCCTGGGAGCGTTTGTTGTTACCTTTATTGTTACAGCTACTGTTGTCATATTTGTGGCCATAATGCTGCTGCTGGAATATATTTTTGTGTTGCTGCAACACAGCAGAACGTGACTGTGTTGCACTAAAGATGCAGCCAGTGCAGCTCACAAGTGACCGTTCAAACTACATGACATAGAAAATAGTTTTTATGCTTGCCTTTTGCTCATTTCCTCTCTTGTCAATGAGGCAGCTTATGTGCATGTATGTGTGTCTGTGTGTGTGTGTGTGTTGTCAACTCATGTTGGCAATTTTCACCTGTTCGTTTGGTCAGCCGCAGCTTACATATAACAAATGTATCAGCTTTAAGCAAGACCAAAAGTGTGAGAGTGAGAGAGAGAGAAACGGGGAGAGCTGTGGGAAATGCCAAATGCGTTTATGATTTGCGGCATGTACTTGGCCAAATAAATCAAATGCAATCAACAGTCTCAGCCGGGGGCTCACAAAGCATATTAAGCACTCTTTCCCGCTTCCTCTCTCGCTATCTCTCTCTCGCTCTCTTTCTGTTTCTCTCTTGCTCGCTGCTGCTTATCAATGTGTGTCCATTATGTCAAATGCTTAGCACCTGTGTCAGTTGAAAACTTTAATAAAACTGCAATTTCAGCTGCAATTGAACACAGCAGGCTCTGCTGTTGCTGCTGCTGCTGCAGGCGGAAAAGGATACTTGCGGCCAGGATATGTGTCATTTGATTTTTAATCAAGGCGCCACTTGATTGGTCTGGCTTGATAGCCTAATTAGGCAAGCGCCTGCCTCACATAGCACTTAAGCAGTTTCTTTGTGGACTTACAGGGTATTTACTGTACCATAAGCTTAGCTATTAAGTTGGCTTTGCTGCACTAAGGATTCGTTTTAGCACTGTGCACTGCAGCAGATTGAAAACTATGTGAAAACGACACTTGAGCTGCAACCACACACACACACACACACACACGTACCAAAGGGACACACACATAAAGACAGAGTAGAACAAATAGAAAAATAGACGAAAATATATACAAGCTGGGCACAAAGCTTTGATTGTGTCATCGCCTTGACTACACAGCAGCATATAGTATTACCAAAAGCTTGCTGGCCAAGTCTTGGACTTGCATTGGTTTGCTTAACGCTCTTGCCTAACAATTGTCGCTTGCCATTCTATTTTGTCGCTGCTCGTTTCCTTTAGCTTTGATTGCTTGTGTTTAGTTGGAATTTTTATAATTTCTTAAAAATACAAAGCAAATATGTCTTATATAAACAGCGTATATGAGCTTGGTCTTAGCCTCGCCTCAGTGTATGTGTGTTCGTGTGTGTGTGTGTGTGTGTTGGTATATATCAAATGCACAGCAGGCTGGCTGGTTCACTGCTTTGGGTTTTGGTATTCTTCTTACTTACTTATTGTATTTTTTCCTCTCTTGACAATTTCGACAAAAACTGTGGCCACAAAAAAGAAAGTGCGAGCTGCACTTTTCAAAGTGCCAGCAAAATATGCGAATCTTTGTATGTATGCATGTGTGTCTGAGTGTGTGTGTGTGTGCATTGCTTTTGTATTTTATTGAAATTGATATTCTTGGCATCGAATGCATTTGCGCGCAGCATATTACTTTTATTATATGTAGTGCAGGCAGCTTGTACTGTTTTTTGTTCTTCTCTGCGCCTCGTTCTTGGCTGTATACTTTTCGGGCGCACTGTTGTTGTAATGCTAAAATAAATATTGAGAATGGCAAATGGGAATTGCAGACAATGGATTCGCTGCGTTGCACCGTTGTTGAGCTGCATTGAGCCGCCGCGACAAGGTTCAAGCTCAACTTCATTACACTTCTTACTGTTTGCTGCTGCTGCTGCTTGTTGTTGTTATTGTTGTTGTTGTTCTTTTATAGTTGTTGTCATTGTTATCGTTAGTTTTGGCGCTTGAAGTGCAAAAAGTTGCAAATGAGTTGGGCATATGACAACAAATGATTTCAATTTCTTTTCGTTTTTAATATATTACGTGTGCTCCGACATGACATTACAATAGACATTTTACATAGAGAGAGGGAGAGAGAGAGAGCGAGAAAGAGGGAGAGAGAGAGAGTGAGCGAGAGAGACTAATAGAAAATAAATGAAAACCACTGATTTGTGACAGACAAAATGATTAAATAATAAGCAAGCGCATATTCATGTTTAATTTAATTATAGTTAGGCATAATTAATAAAAAATAAATAGAAATTTCAATAATTCAAATTTGTCAAGGAGTTTTGACTTTTACGGCTTTAAACTGAAAGAATTGCTATTTGTGAAGACAAATGCTCTTAAATTTAAGTTTGGAAATTAATATGCAAGGGGAGATTAAGCTTAGCGACGTATTTGGATGGGTAATTAGTAATTAGTTCGTCAATTAATGTGAATTTACGTTGTATTTTTCTCAGAAAAGCAAATCGCTCTGTATTCCATTTTATATGTGACAAAGCAGCTTAGTGAGCAACAAAGAGCAAACTCGCATTCACTGCTGCATGGTCGAGCATATGGATAAAGTTGTTCGCTTAAATTATAGAACGTAAGTTTCGCATATAATTTCATATTATTCAAATATCTAGGACAACAGTAGCAATAAACAACTTACTCCCAATTTAGAGAAACTCTACTCAATACATAATATCAACTGTATAAATTTCAATTGAATCAAGTGTTAATTGCTGGTTCCATAATAAGCTTGTGCTATCTTTGAGCAACAGACTGTTGGGGGGCGTGGCAGTGCCCATAAAATATATATATTGTCAATTAGCTGTACGAGTTAAGTCAATATAGCCAGCCATAAATATTTATCAGTTACGTGCACACCTGTTCAATAACGATTTGTTATTTATTACATTTGTGCCAAAAATAAATTCATTGATTCGTAAGCAACTTTCAAAAGCTTTGAATTTCCACCGAATTTCGCCTTCAGTTTTCAACTAATTGGTTTCAAACTAAGCAGCCTGGTGGGTTAAATAGAGTTCGACCATTGGCTGCCTATTTATATGGCCTATGGGTAAGCGGCTTAGCTTCGTTGAGGTGAGTGCCAGGAATTCAGAGAACTGAAATCAAATTATTGCTAAAACATTGCTTGCCAATTGAAGTGGCGCCCTGTGCACTTTTAAGGGCTTTTGTGTAAGTTTCGGCATGACCACTATTGGTGAATGCAGCTGCCTACTGCATATGGGCTTAGAAATTAACTCGGCTATTTTGCAGTTGCATTGCATAATAGAGCGCACACAATTTGGTTAAAATGTTGGGGCTCCAGTCGAGGCTATGATACGAAACATAAGCAAACAGTTCATTATGCAAATGCAACATGAAACTTGCGCTGCAACCAACGTGTGTGTGTATATATGTGTGTGTGTGTGTATGCGTGTGTTTGTGCTTTGTGCCGCTCAGTTTTAGCTGTTTATTGTGCACTGGCAGACAAGAGCATCGGAGCACAAAAGGCAGCGAGCAGCGAGCACTGAGCACCGAGAGCAGTGGGCATGGGCAGCGATTCAGGTGAGTCGTTGCAGCGGCAGAAAAATAATTAGAGGCTGCCAGCTTGGCACGCAATATGCCAGCTATTGTTTACACGGCTCCGCCTGTCAGCAATAGCAGTAGCCGAAGCGGGGGCGGGCCCAGTTGCCATAGCAATAGCTTCTGTTGCTGCTGCTGCTGCTGCTGCTGCTGCTGCTGCTGCTGCTGTTGGTGCTGCTGTTGCTGTTGCTGCCGTGACAGTTTCAAAGTGCAAATCTGCATAAATGCGCATTTTAATTTTGTTGCACATTTTGCCTGCTGCACAAGCGGCGTCTAATTGAAATGCAAGCAACGGGGCCTGGCTAGCATACTTGACTTATAGCCGTCCCGGTTAGGCTTTAAAGTCGCTCGTTGTCGGTGTCGGTGTCGCTGTCGTTGTCGATGGCTTTAATGCGTTAATACGTATACGTATTTTTTTTTAGGGCGCTTGGCGCCCAACAGTTTGATGCGAAAGTTCATGAAGTTCATGATGCTCATGCGGGCACGTTGCAGCCATCAACACAATTTTTATGGCTGACAACGTCAGAGTCAAACACACACGCAGAGGCAGAGGCAGAGGCAGCGGAGAAAGGGGAGGGAAGAGAGACACAGAGTTAGCTTGTGGAGGGTGTGTGCTGTTGCCATTAGCCAAAACCCTTTTTGCGTTTATTTACCTTTATTTTTTATTTATGTATTTGCGTTTTATTATTGAACGGCAACATGACATGAATTTCAATGAATGTCAACTGGTAAGCTTACCTACTCTATATTGAGTATACGCACCCCGTGCTGGGCCATATCATTGTCATAAAAGCGAGCGTGTCATCTAAAACGGCAACAAATTTGTCAAATTGCCAGAAATAAAATTTAAATTAGCAGCCAAAAGCAAACGCACAACACTCAACTCAACTCAACGCTCAATGCTCAATGTTCAAATAGCCTCCTCGGCTATTAAGTGCGCAACGAGGCGCGAATTTTCACTAAAGCATGTGTCTATTGTCGGCGTCGTCGTTGGAGTCTGCAAGGCACTGTTGATTTGCTAGTTTATAGTTTTGGACAGCAAATATGCTTAGGAGCTTATGCCTTGAGGTTGGTTGGGGCCGACGGCAACGATACATCAAGTTGCCAAATTTGGCAGAGCTCTGGGCTGGGCAGAGCTTATAAATCAACAGTGCTCAAAAAAGTGTCAGCAATGATTTAATTTTATTTCATTTTTATGTACACACACACACACACGGACACAGACAGGGACACACACATACAATTGGTGTAGGCAAAGCTGCCTGCACATACCAAATACATATATATATATATACAAAGGGTTAAGCAAGCTACGCAATAACAATGCATTACATACATACATTGGGTTATGCGAGCTACGCAACAGCATGCACATACAGATGTACATTCTGGAATGCGAGCTACGCAATAACAATAACATAAACATACATACATTGTGGTAGGCCAGCTGCAGCTGCGCAGTGACATACGCACATTCTAAAATGCGAGCTACGCAATAAAACACACTTGTACATACATATATACATTAAGCTAACATAAGTTGCGACTGCGCAGTGACATACGCACATTCTGGAATGCGAGCTACGCAATAATAATATACATACTCACATGCACATACATAAAGTTAGAATAAGTTGCGCAGTTTACCAGCTGCATTGATATATTAAAATGCGTATTAATAAAGTATAAAAAGAGAGGACGCGACGCAGGACAGTCAGTTCTGTTTCGGCGTTCAGTGAATAAAGAGTGAAAGTTGTGAAGTGAAGTTTGTGTACTCATTTATAGACATACTATATTAAGCCTCCGACAATCTCAGAAGTGTGAACGATATACACCTACAAAATGAATAACAGTGAAATAAATGTCGATGTGGAGATCGCAGAGTTTTCAGTTATCCAACTGAAAACCTGGCTGGCGGCGTTGGAGCAACCTACCACTGGCACCAAGGCCGAGTTAGTTGCACGTCTTAACGCGATCTCGCCCCAAACACGTGGCGCCAGACCTAATTCAACCACAGAAGACCCTGACGCAAGTGGACACAACAGCGACATGGACGAGCAAAGCGTTATTTCATCACAAAATGAAGCGGTCGACAATTTAAATCAACAGGCACAAGACACAGTTGGCGACACACCAACAACTTTAAACGCAGACATACACAACCATGACGTGTCCGTGCTGGAACAGCTACGTGGGATACAGCAGATGCTAGCAGAACTCAAAAGCCCAAAAGGAGAAGAGCACCACACCACAAATGGCGACAAAAGTGGCAACGGTAGCGATAACATAGAGAAGCGAGCAATCTTTGATATAAATGCTAAGCAACAGCGAAGTGACAGTGCAGCTTTGGCTTTGTCACAAGCTAAAGAAATCGCAATGAGCTACGACGGAACAACATGTGCACGTCTTTGGGCAGCACAAATACAAAATATTGCAAATATGTACAACTTGGACAATGGCAACATGCGTATTTTGATAATCTCAAAATTAAAAGCAGTTGACCTCAAAGTGGCTAACATGCCAACCATGCGAATTATGGAACCAAATCGACGCAATATTGGACAATTATTTTTGCATTCGGTGAATCACAATCTAAAATGATTACGGCGACAAATAGATTCTTACTGAAAAGCTCATATCTTCGATATCAAGTAAGGCTGATGTTCACTGGATGAACCACCGAAAACCAATATTCAAGACAGCATACTTCGAAATAAATAACAAATAAAATATAAGACTGCGCTGTGGTTGCGCATGCGAATGTGCCTAATGAACCTATGTTGTGAAGACCTCGATTGAGTTTGGAGATATCATATCATCGATAGGGAGCAGAATACTAGTATCATCAACCTGTTGGACGATCAGAAGCGCCATGCCAGCTAACAGCGTAGATTTATACTCAGAACCCAGTGCAGATTCTTATCGCGCTATTCGCCAACGTACACATTCAGAGAGACGGACAAGCAAAAGCACCACAGCTCAGATGTGGTCGAATTGCGAGACTGAGAATTGTACATAGTTGCGCAGAGACTGGAGTACGTTGAAAACTGCAAAGCGTCAATCGAGACTACAGACTGCATCAGGAAATGACTCGAAAGCAATAATATAGAGCCAGGATCATGAGACGCGTGACTCAGGCATAATATTGGAACTACTAAAATCCGCTGGACATACATGTCAGGATATAGAACTGAAAATGCAGTGCGGCTTTAGCAACAACTAATGTAAAGTAATTTTAAAATTTTGATCTTTGATGTATAACAAATAAAACCCAAACAATTTTCTAAAAATTACTCAGTCGCTGAACTGTCTCCTATAGACTCAGGTAGTACCCCTAAATCATCTATCAATAAAAAATATATTTTGTCGACTCCATATGTACCAAAGTAGGGCTAATATATATTAATATAAACTAATACTGAATCCTATTTGGATTAAATAAAAGCCAACTTGAAGTGTATGGCAGCATATTATGTTATGTTTTCAAAGAAACAACAAAATGTTATTTTAATTTGATAGTAGTTTCAAACGAGTCTATGAGTCATGATGTAGTTTTAGGCAGAAATTTCATGGATGCATGTAATTTGAAATTAGACCTTGACACGCTAAAAATGATAACAGTAGAAAACAGTCCACACCACAATAAAAATCTGTCTCACAATATTAAAAGATTTAAGAATAGCTCTTACACAGTAATTCGCAGAACTGAACCAAAGGTTAAGTCAATTCAAAAGTTTTCAAGAAGATATAAAATAGAACGACAGTCAACTGATAAAACTGATACAATTGATATAAATGATACTACTGATACAAATGATACAACTGATACAACTGATACAAAGCATACAACTGATACAACTGATACAAAGGATACAACTGATACAACTGTTACAACTGTTACAACTGTTACAAATGATAAAATTAATATAAATGATACAACTGATACAAATGATACAACTGATACAACTGATATATATGATGCAACAGATACAACTGATCAACAAAATAAAAAATTGGCAACTGATAAAACTAATACAACTGATATAAATGAATCTACTGATACAACTGATACAAATAATACTAATGATACAAATGATACAACTGATACAACTGATACAAAGGATACAACTGATCAACAGAATAATAAATTGGCAACTGAGCAACAAAATAAACGACTAGAAACTGATACAATTGAGCAACAGAACACAGATAAGAAAGAAAACATTATCCTAAAAAACAGACAAGACCAAACAGTAAACGTGGAAAACTTTGACACTGAAATGTTTAATATCTATCACACTGACAATGAAGAAATTGATTATAAATGTGGGGAAAACATAGGTTATGGAACAAAATGGAAATTTACAAGAATACTGAGGGAAAATTACATAAACGCAATACGACCGGAAAAACCAACAATCAGAGCAGAGATTAAACTATGTTTAGAAAATAGCAAGCCTTTTAGTTGTTCTACACGACGACTGTCTTATACAGAAAAAGAAAAGCTACAGCAGTTATTAGACGAATATTTACAAAACGACATTATTCAACCAAGTGATTCTGAATATGCTTCACCCATAGTATTAGTTAAAAAAAAAACTGGCGACATGAGATTATGCATTGATTTCAGAAAACTAAACAAAGTATTAATTAAAGACAATTACCCACTGCCACTGATAGACGACTTGTTGGACAAATTAGTAAACAAAACGGTATTCTCAAAACTAGATTTAAAAAATGGTTATTTCCATGTTTTTGTAGACAAAGAATCAGTGAAATATACATCGTTTGTAACGCCCCTTGGCCAATTTGAGTTTCTCAGAATGCCAATGGGAGTAAAAAACGCTTCCGCAGTATTTCAACGATTTGTTAATAAAATATTTTGGGATATGATTAGGGAGAATAAAGTTATTGTTTACATGGACGATATAATGATCGCGAGCAAAGACATCAAAGAACATTTAGATACATTAACAATAGTATTTCAAAGATTAACACAAAACAAATTAGAGTTACGCATGGACAAATGCGAGTTTTTGCAATCAAGCGTCAAGTATTTAGGTTTTTTCATATCGAAAGACGGAATTAAAGCAGACGAGAAAGGTATTGAGGCCGTACAAAATTTTCCAATACCAGATAAAGCCCCTGCTGTTCAAAGCTTCTTAGGACTATGCTCCTACTTTCGCAGGTTCATAAAAGATTTTTCAACAATTGCCAAGCCGCTATACGATTTGATAAGGAAAGATAGAGAGTTTAAATTTGAAGAAAAAGAACTGGAATGTTTCACAATTCTAAAAAACAAATTAATACAGTCACCAATCTTAGCAATTTATGATTATAAGAAAGATATTGAGTTACACTGTGACGCCAGTGCATTAGGTTTTGGAGCTGTCCGACTTCAGAAGCAAGACGATGGAAGACTACACCCAGTTTTCTACTTTTCAAAGCGGACAACAGAAACAGAATCAAAGTATCATAGCTTCGAGCTAGAAACCCTTGCAATAATTTATGCTTTGAGACGGTTCAGAATATACGTACAAGGCAAACATTTTAAAATAGTTACAGACTGTAACTCACTGACGCTCACACTGAACAGAGTCGAACTCAACCCAAGAATAGCAAGGTGGGCACTTGAGCTTCAAAACTACGATTATGAAATCATTCATAGGTCAGGGAGTAGAATGCAACACGTCGATGCACTCAGTAGATGTAATAATATTTTAATAGTAGAAACAAACACTTTCGAAAATAATTTAGTCATTTGTCAAAATAAAGATACTAAAATTGTCAATTTAAAAAAATCATTAGAGAAAGCAGAGCACAAGCTATTCGAAATGAGAAACGGCATAGTGTATAGAAAAACAACAGACAACAGAGTCTTGTTTTACGTGCCCGAAAGTATGGAAGACCACGTCCTGTACAAGTATCACAATGACATAGGGCACATAGGCAGAGACAAAATGATTGACATTATAAAGAAAAGCTATTGGTTTCCGAGCATAAAAGAAAAATGTTGCTCGCACATTCAAAATTGTCTCAAATGCATAGCATTTTCCCCAACAACAGGAAAAAGTGAAGGATTTTTACACAGTATCCCGAAAGGCTCAAAGCCATTTGAAACAATTCACATTGACCATTACGGCCCAGTGAGCAATGCTAGAGCGAAGAAATACATTTTTGCCATAGTTGACGGGTTTACAAAGTTTGTAAGACTTTACACAACGAAGACCACAAACACAAAAGAAGTAATCATAGCACTTAAGGATTACTTTAGGGCCTACAGCAGACCGAAAATCATAATTTCCGATCGAGGCAGTTGTTTTACGTCAAAAGATTTCGAGAATTTTACCGCAACCACAAACATTAAACATATTAAAATAGCAACAGGATCCCCACAGGCCAATGGGCAAGTGGAAAGAATTAACAGAAGTTTAGGGCCAATGATTGCAAAACTGGTCGATACTGAAAACAACGTACATTGGGACACCATTATTGACAAAGTAGAATACGCATTCAACAACACACAGCATCGCAGCATAAAACAAATGCCAAGCAAAATGCTATTCGGAACAGAGCAAAAGGGCGCAATAATAGACAGTTTAAGAGAAAAACTAGAAGAGCTAAACACAACAGCAACAGAAAATTTAAAACAGATTAGAATAGAGGCCAAGCTAAATCAAGATAAAGCACAAAAGATATATGAAACTTACTTCAATAGAAACAAGACTAAACCAAAAACATACAAAAAAGGCGACTACGTAATGGTAAAAAAATTTTGATACAACAATAGGCGCACCTAGAAAACTGATACCGAAAAATAAAGGCCCATACAAAATAGAAAAAATTTTGCGCAATGACCGATTTTTATTAAAAGATGTGGAAGGTTTTCAAGCATCACGCACGCCATACATTGGCGTGTGGAGCGTTCAAAACATTAAGCCATGGTTCAATAGAAATAAAAATAAAAGCAAATAAATTAAGAATATCAACATGTATATTTAGAAATAATTTAACTTTAAGAAAAAAAAAAAAAGAAAATGTGAATATTAGATGTAAGTCAAAAACTGTTAAACCACATGATCAGGAGATCAAACGGTCAGGATGGCCGAGTTGTGGTAGGCAAGCTGCCTGCACATACCAAATACATATATATATATACAAAGGGTTAAGCAAGCTACGCAATAACAATGCATTACATACATACATTGGGTTATGCGAGCTACGCAACAGCATGCACATACAGATGTACATTCTGGAATGCGAGCTACGCAATAACAATAACATAAACATACATACATTGTGGTAGGCCAGCTGCAGCTGCGCAGTGACATACGCACATTCTAAAATGCGAGCTACGCAATAAAACACACTTGTACATACATATATACATTAAGCTAACATAAGTTGCGGCTGCGCAGTGACATACGCACATTCTGGAATGCGAGCTACGCAGTAATATACATACTCATATGCACATACATTTAAGTTAGAATAAGTTGCGCAGTTTACCAGCTGCATTGATATATTTAAATGCGTAATTAATAAGTTATAAAAAGAGAGGACGCGACGCAGGACAGTCAGTTCTGTTTCGGCGATCAGTGAATAAAGAGTGAAAGTTGTGAAGTGAAGTTTGTGTACTCATTTATAGACATACTATATTAAGCCTCCGACACACACATACTATCAAAAGGCAGGCGCTCATTATGCAAATTGCACGAAAATTCACATAAGCAGCTCACCAAAACTAATTTGTCACTGTCTTTTGCTTGTTAGTCAAACGAACGCACAATGGCAGAGCGAGACAGCGACAGAGAGTGGTGAGAGAGAGAGGGAGTGGGGGGAGTGAAACAGAGTGCAAGCGTATGTATCATGTGAGCAAATGCGAGAGTGTGGCTACGCTTTTGTGGTTTACATTTTTATCACTCTAATGTGTTAGCTGCGCTGCCCTGGCCTTGTCTCTGAGTATGTGTGTGTAAGTGTGTGTGTGTTTGCTGATAAACTAGCAGCAGCCTGGGCAGCCAACATGCCAGCAATTTGATAAAGTTTTCAGCCACAACAAAAACAACAGCAGCAGCAGCAGCAGCAGCAGCAGCTACAGAGACTGAGCTTAAGCTCTAATCACACGCACACATAGTACTAATAAATAGTGATATTAACTTTCAACTAGCATTTAAGCCAGCACAATAATAACAACTGCAAATTGTTGCGGGCAACAATTTTATAGCAATTTTATGGGCAACGCTGCAGCTGCTCAGCTCAGCTTCAACTCCAACAGACTCCACATAACGACAGTCACGCAATTTGCATAAACACTTTGACTCAAATCTCGCAACATGGCAGACACCATCATCAGCCCCCCATCACCAGTACACTTGAACTTTATGTGTCAAATGGTGAAAATAACAAAATTCACTCAGACTGCGAACGTGCCACGGATCGTGTTGCTTATTTATGTGGCAATGATGAACTGCCTGCGTTTGTAGTAATTAAGCATTGAGTACTTTGCATTTGCTGTTTAATTTTTAATTAGCGCCGCTTCTTTATTCGCACTAATTAGTTAAATTATGAGTGGGCATACGCAATTTGTATGCGTTTCAAGCTTTTCGCCCAAATAAACTTGGCCCAGCAGCTGCTGGCGACACATGCCAAACACGCGCCACAACTTCTACGACATATTTTCCAAGGAAAAACTGTCAAACGCAACTGTGCGAACACAACAATTAGTACTGGCGATAATTCTAATGTGCGTTCGCTTCGTTTGGTGGGTCGGTGGGTGGTCGGTGGGTTGGTCGGTCCAGTAGTGCAGGTAAATTGATTAACGAGCATTTGTCGCAATTGTAAGCTTTGCGTTTGGATAAACTAAATACATTTGTAGTTGGTGGCTTTGCTAGTCAAAGTTGGCTGCTCATTTTGGGTTTGCTGCTGCCACGCCCAGCATTGTCAATTGCCAAACTACTAGCCCCAAACAATTTGCTGACTCATTGTGCAAGCAGGCTTTTTATAAATGGCGGCAATTGCGACGGAAATATGCCAGTTGGCGTTTTTGTGTGCGGAAATGACATTGTTAGCTATGCTATACCAAAATACCATTTGCATAATAAAAGCGGCTGTGGCTTAAATATGCCGTAGCAGCGGCTTCCCGCTGGCCGCTGGTGGCTGCTTATTGCTGACTGCATTTGTGGCCAATTACCTGAGCAGCGCGTTAAATGAAATCAATCAACAGTAGCATCAATTTATGCTTTTTGTGTTCTTTTTTTTTTTTTTGATTTATGTCAAGTCAACTAAGAACTTGGCGTGCTGTTAAGCAAGTTAGTTGGCTTGAGGCTTTGGTTTAGTTTGATTTTGGCCGCCAAGTATTCGCGCTGAATACACAACAGTTTAACATGGACTTGAGAAACTTTGTTGGCTTTTGGCTGCTGTTGGGCAATTTGCGCTGAAACTTTGTCGTTATTTTGTAAGCATTGTGTGTATTTTTATACGAAAGTTATTTGGCGCAGACATTACGCATACGCCGCTTGTGCTGCTTTGAGCGCAAAATGTTGCACAACATGTTTACTTTTATGTGTGTTGACCGAACACACACAAAAAATAAAGCATAAAAAACAAGCGTCACGCATTGCAGCTACAAAAAGTTGAGGCACAAACAGGTGTGCGCTCAAGTTATGACCAAAAAACAATTCTAAAACGCAAAAATGTTAAGATTTATGTGCAGGAGTTTTACAATTTGATCGTCTGCTGTTGACATGCCACACATAAATTGCAAAGGCTTCAAGTTGCTGCTGCTGCTGCTTCTGCTGCACTGCAGTTGTCTGCTGATGAACTTTAAAGGCAACTCACAAGTGGCGTATACGCAATCCACACATCGAATTAGTTCTGTTGTTGCAATGGCTCACATCACAATTTATCAATTTTCATCAATCAATGTCGATTGGCAAATCTCTGCAGCTCCAAAAAGGGCAGCAGTTGGAATTTTATACTATAAAAAGAAGCAGCAATATTTTCGTCCCTGTTGTTGTTGATTTTCACACACTTTGACATTTTTATAAAAAATGCAAAAGGGTTTCATAAATTTATGCAACAAGCAGAAGGATACGTATCCTGAGTTCCTTGAGCTTAATGTCTCTTTCCGTATCTATGAGCAAATAGAATTCAACGTCTCTAAATGCGTGGAGTACAAATTTTGGAATTATAATGAATTTCCTCTACCTTCAAACCCAAATGCAAAAAAAAAAAAAAAAAAAAAATAAAATGGATTCAGGCTCACAATTCTAAATAAATTTCTGTGTTTGCTGCCCTGTCAAAGTGTATCAAAGTGTTGACTGCTCCCAACTTTAGAGCGTGCCCGTTCTTTTTGGAAATGGCCAGCGCTGGCAACAGCGACAGCGAAATGTGTGTGCGTGTGTGTGTGAGTGGGCCGCATACCAATCTGTCAGCGCAGCATAGTGTCATTAAAATTCAATTTTTGCGCTTTGTAGGTATGTGTTGGTGCGTTTAATTGAAGCTTGTAACAGATTGGCTGGCCTAAAAAAAAAATATATATGTATATATTTTTTGGATATAAGCGACTTTACTTTGACACTGTCAGGGATATTTTGCTTGTGCTACATTTAGCTTTGCTTTTTTACATAATGTTCTTTTTGGTTGCTGTGTGCAACTTTTACATTTTAACAATAATATTTTTGTTGCGGTTTTTAATAAACTTTTATGGCACTCATAAAACTTGGTCTGCAACTTTTTGCACAAACTTCTTTGCCAAAGAAATTTATGTAAGAAACTTGAAAGCTGACGTTCGATTGAGACGCTGGAAATGACGAGCGCACAAATTAAGCACTCGGGCATGCAGTTTCAACTTTTCAATAGATTAATTCAAGCAGCGCCAATGCTACAGCATGAACAACTTTCAACGTAAACAAATGCATACAGCCAAAGATAACATTTTTCATACCACGCTCAGTCTGTGTGTGTGTGTGTGTGGTTATAGCTTAAGCTTAAGATGCTTAACTATGCAAATGTAACTGAAATATTTGTTTAACTCGGATCTTTGCTGCTTGATTGCACACACAATGAAATGTCAATTTTCATGGCCATTATTTTAATCCCCCACATGCTTGTCATCAATCACTTGACTTGCTGCAAATGATTTCAATCAAATGATGAGCAGCCTGCAACTTTTTTGCGGGCAGGTAAACACGCAGAATTAACTTGGACGTTTGTACCAGAGGGCAAGCTAACTATGTCTAGCTTCTAGCTGTTGATTGATGTGCGTGAGTGCTGCGCATATTTGAGCACAGAAGCAGAGACTAAGATGCTGAGCAGAGCACGCGCATTCAAGTGTAAGCTTACAGCAAGTTTAGTTTTGGCTTTGGCCAAACTAAAGCTCTGACTGTGTTTCAATTTGTTTATTTGTTTGCATGTTAAGACGCCTTGCGCTCTTGCCAACTAACTGCTCGTGGGGTGAGGGGCAGTAGCTCTAGTTGAAGACTTTGCTTATTTGCTAATCTGCAGCACGACGAAAATCATTTTCAAACTGTTTGGTCTAAATGCAGTTGACAGTTGCTGTTGCATAATGCAATTGATTAAACTGACTTTAAACGAATTTCGTAGATTTTGCTCTCTGTCTTGCAAACAAAAAGTTCTTAAACAATGCATTAACATTTTGACGCACACCTGGCTGCAAATTGTTACATCAGGTTGCCAAGGCAAAGCTCTCTAACCCAAAGACATCACATTACTCATGTTTGTGGTAGCTAGAACACAGCTGGCTGGCTGGCTGGCTGACTGGCTCGGAGAGGCAACGTCAGTCGAAGCTACAACAGCAACGGCAATAACAGCAATAACAACAATAACATGAAGAACTTCACAGACATTGCCAACGCGTTAGCGTTGAAGTGAAAAATATGTGAAATTTAATTTTCTTAAGTGATTTTTCATGTAATTCGGCACCTGTTATTATTTCGCTTTGCAATATTTTTTGTGTTTCTCTGTGTGCGTGTGCGTGTGTGTGTGTCTGCTACAACATAATACTTTTTTCACCAAGAGAGATGTCTTGATCAATTGTTAATGCCACATGTATCTTGCGTGGCTCGACAATTCAGCGCCTTGTGAACTTGCTAAAAGGCCAGCCATGCATCAACACAGAAACTTTTTCCTTCTGCGCTACTGTCGTGCCAAAAACTTTTCCCAAAAAGAAAAAAAAGGCACACACACAAACACAAAATATATGAAAATTACATTTTCTATATAGCATATGCAAGCTAGATACTATAGCACGCGCTATGCTTGTACAACTTTTACATATAGTATATATATATATTTATATATATTATGTAGCAGGCAGACCAAATGAGCCTTGCAAATGGCGCATGCAAAGCGCGTGTGGCACGGCCACTGTGGCAGCGCCAGATTGTGCACCATGATTGCACAATGACGAAGCGTTTTGCCCATGACATTTCACTGAATTGGGTTAGCAGTTAGCAACTGCAGCAGCAGGCGACACATTTAGGATGCTGGCTAGCTCCCTCGCGGCAATCGTTTATCGCATCCAACTTACACACACACACACAGAGAGAGAGAGAGAGAGAGAGACGTTTGACCTCACACGTAGCGTTTATAACTTACTTACCCGACGCTGAAAAGTATGCCACAGAAAGTTTAAAGCGCAGCAGAGTTCATAAACTAAGCCAAACACAAAAGTTTCCATAATAATCAGGCAGATTTATTTACAAATCTACAAATTGAATGAGCATTTATTGAAAACCAGATTATCGAAATAATCATAAAGCTGCACAGATTTCTCAGTTGCTTTGCTCAACATATTAAGCACTTAATTTGATTTTGCTAAGCAAGCGACAAACTGCGCGTACTTGCCACATGTTATTTGAATGTTGCGCTCGTGGTGGCGCCTCATAAATTGGGGGACGCTAATGCCCTAATGCCATTTTATGAAGATGAAAGTCGTGCGTTTATTTCATTAAACAAATAATAACAGCCAAAAGTAAGCCACAGTAACTGTTTCCACCGATTACCGACTAGCCGCAAACCAAGTCCCTTCAAGCCGGCGTGCCTCAGACCACAGTGCCGCAGGCTACAGTCTCAGTTAGCTTAATGAGCTGCTGCTGCTGCTGTTGCTGTTGCTGTTGCTGCGCGGCACATGCCTCATTGAAGGTCGAAAGGCTTACGCATGCCGCCTCGGCTGCGTTGGGGACTGCCCGCAATTGAATTAATGGCAGCACATGTACATACAAACATATAACCAGTGACAGGGGTGAGCGAGAGTGGGAGTGGGGGTGGGAGCAAAATGTGTAAATATTTCGTTGGGCATTAACACAAATTTGTTAACAAATTTGTTTGTGCCAACAAATGAATTAGCTGAAGCCCAAAGCTTGGCGTCAATTAAGTGCTCGTTGATGCTGCTGCCTACAACAACAACAACAACAACAACAAAGAGTATACATAAAGTCAAAGTTTATATACTATGTGTTGTATGTTATATATATAATTGCTGCTCTGTATGCTCTATATAAATCAGCTTCAATAAAATGTGCAAAAATTTAAGTTAGAAGCCGGTGCGGCGTTCGCTGAGCTCATATTTCAAGCTGCTTGTTAAGTGCATGTTTTATGATTATTATCGCAATAAAAAACTCTAGCACACACACACACAAGCACACCGAAATGTATGTGTAAGCGTTGCCTAGGCAGTTTCCGCAAACAAGCAAATGATACGCACCATAGTACCGCAAGCGCCGTAACTGTAACCCTAACCCCCAAGAGCATTTCAGGCATAGACTAAGCTGAGGTTTGGTGCTGCGCTGTGCGCAAGCTAAGAGTAGACAGGTGGGCTAGCCTGGCTGCCAGCCTGCCTGGCTGTTCGCTCGCTGGCAACATTATAAAGGCAATAAGATTTTCAAAATACGACAATTTATGCAATAAACTTTGAAATTTATGCCATTTCGTCGGCACAGCAGTCGCAATCCAGTGCGCTTCCAGTCTGGCTTGCGCGTTTTTTCTTCACTTTTCTTTATTGTCTGGCAGTGCTTATATTTCTGTGCCACTCGGCTGACATCTTAAAGTCAATCCTTGCGTTAATCCTTAACAAGTGCGTCGCTGACTTTTGGCCCTGTGCTTATACATAAAGACTGCAAGTCGATTGTCGCTAATGTAAATTTATTTCTCCTCAAAACTTTTATGGGGATTTGCATGAAAATAAAATAGACTGAGAGAGAGACAAAGAGAGAGCGAGTGAGAGTTTTTCATGTGTTTTATTCTTTAGCTTAGTA
Organism: Drosophila busckii; assembly: GCF_011750605.1. Lineage (NCBI taxonomy): Eukaryota > Metazoa > Arthropoda > Insecta > Diptera > Drosophilidae > Drosophila > Drosophila busckii. Next base: position 14,831,158 of record NC_046606.1, on the reverse strand, counting down.
AAGCTTAAGGCTCGCTGCTGCTGCTAGTTGCGAATTATAAAAAAATTTCTGTAGACAGCTTGTCAATTGACACGCGCATATCTTGTTCTACATTAAGCATAGCTCAGCTTAAGTCGTGCAGGTGTGAAAAACAACACCATCAAGCTGAATTCGCCGCAGACAGATCATTAGCAAGGCAAGCATAAAAACGCTGATTAACGAGTCCCATGGGCCTTGTGGGCAGCTCAAGCGCCAGTGCCGCTTTGGCTTCGGCTACATAAATTTAAATTTCAATATATTAAATAAGCTCTAGTGCGGCCTGGGCGCACAAGGTCATGGGCAAGGACATTTATTGTATAATTTATAGCTTATTTATTGCCGCACATAATATTGATTGCCAAATAATTGAGATTTTGGGCATGCACATAAAATTTGTTGCCATATTTTACGACTGCGCTAGACACACATGCGCAAACACACATGTCGCATATGCATAGTGTGTCGTTTATATAATAAGCATTTATATATAACTGTATTTAACTGCTCTTCAATGCTCATTTGAGCATTTATGTGCCACATCAAAGTCGTAGTAATAATCACAAGCAAAGGTTGCCCATTTGGCCTATGGCTGGGCGTGGCAATTGCTGCTTGCTCAATAAAATGCCAATGAAAATAAAATCGAAATAAAAATAAAAATCAGCAAAAGGTGCGACTATATGTATTGTCAGCGCTAGCTGGCCCGAGACAGCCTAACGCTGTCAGCAACAGCAACAGCAGCAGCAGCTTCCAATCCAAATGGCCACAATGAAAGCTTTATAGAGTGTGAGTGTGTATGGGTGGGTCCGAAAGGTGTGGGGATTTGCGTCAAATGTTGCTTTTTTTGTTGGGCCCGCTGCTGCTGTTAGCCTAAGCTAAACGAGCTTTAAAAAAAATCTAATGCTGCCTGGGCATGAAATAGGCTTTGTTCAGCACAAAAGTATGCAATATTTTTTGCGCTTACTTATTTATTTCATTTTTTTTTGCTTTCTCCCTCTCTTCGTTTTGGGATAATAGCTGGGGCCCGTTACAATGTTTATGACTATATAAACACCTAGAACCTTAATATAAATTCTCGTTTTGAAGTTAATAAAATGAAAGCACTCGCTAAGCTGCGTGTTAAGACAATTTTTGGGTAAACATTTTTAATTAGAACACAACACAATTGCTTAAGTTAACCTTTTGTATTGTGTTGCGTTGCGTTGCCCCCTCAAGCTTGTGGCAGCGTCAGCTCATGTGTCGTTTGAGTTACAAGGCTGCGCAGCAGGAAATTGTTGAATTAACGCCTACACACCCACGCCCACGCGCACGCCCACGCCCTACTCTGTCGAGCTCAAAACATTTTGACACACTTTCAGCAATTACAACAATGTTTATTTGCACACTGTTGTGGCTGTGCTGTGCGGTAGCCGCTCTCAGCCTCTGCTTTCGTTACGTTCCAATGACTGTGACACACTTGCAAACACCTACGGAACACGCCAAGCAGCATTTATAGCAGTTACAGTGAAAACCCCCGGTCAACTGTCCTCAGCTCGTTGTGCAACTCGATTGCTCTTGCATATTTGATTTCAATTGAATTGGCGTTGAGTGCGGCACATACGCACACAAACATGCACAATCACACGCACACTTACACACACACACACGATGCATGGACAAAACGCATGTGCAACGCTTATTTGACAGTTGATTTGACTACATTTCCAAAGTGATTGACATCAGGCACAATAACAGCAAAAATAACAACAACTAGCTGCCAAGCTGGCAGGCTGGCAGTCAGTCAGTCAGTCAGTCAGTCGGTCAGTCAGTGCTGAGCATTTGGTTTGAACATTTTGCTATTTAATGCCAAACTTGGATAATTGCATGGCTACTCTATGTATGAGTGTGCATGGTTTTATAATGCGTGTTGTTGCATAGTTTTTGGCGCATTACGCGCAAAGCCGATTAACTTCAACTTTATACTTTGCAAATTCATAAGCTGAACACACACACAGACACACACACTCAGTTGTAACCTTTTGGTCTTCACAAATTAGTTGCTCTTACATTGTTGCTGCTGCTGGCCACACTTGATTCGAAATAAATACTGTATTGTGTGCGCTGTGTGTGCGTGCCTTGACCGCAAAGTATGCAAAATGTAACTGTGCTGGGCTAATGCAGCCCGTCAGAGGTTAAATTCATAGAGCACTTAGGAGCGGCAATCCAGCGCTCACGCTGCCTTGACTAGCCATTAACTCATTTTGTTTATCTGCGCGCTGTTTGAAGCGTGTGGGGAGCCTAACCATAATGAAATTGTTTCTGCTGGTAAAACTTGTTTTGAAATACTTTCGCACGCATTTTGCAGCAGACCCAACATGATAGAAGCGCCAGGCCAGGCCAGGCCAGACCCAAGGATCTGTTCTGTTCTGCTCTGTTCTGGGTACCAGTTACCAGAAACAAATGATGCAATAGAATTTTATGAGCCACACTAAATGTGGCTAATAGATTTCAACAACGTGGCAATAGAAAAGATACAGCTAGCGACTAAGCCAAGCACTCTCTGCCTCGCTCGATCTATGTACACACACACACAGATATATACAGCATATGTATGTATGCGACTGTGCATGTATTTGTGTTGCGCTCTTGCGCTTTATTACAACAATTTATTTTTATATTTGTTTGGCAAGTTGTGTGGAAATGGCCCAAATGTGAACGCGCAGCGCCACTCAAAATCGCTCAAAACTTCCAAGAGCCACAGACAAACCGTCGGTCGGACGGACAGACAAACACTACTAATGCGCATACTTTGAACTAGTTGTACGCTTAGCATTAAGTGCAAATTATTTCAAGTTAAAGACTCTTAAATTCTTGAGACTTTGATTTCATTGTTGCTGCTGCTGCATAACTTTTGGCAGCAACTGTTTTCATGTTCAGCATATTGTTGCAGACACACACGTACACACACACTCTTATACAAATGAGCAAACTCATTTTGCTTCATACCACCTCAGGGCGTGATTATGAATTTTGAGCTGAGATTTGATGTTTGGACGACAAAAAATTTTGGTTATTTTTTACTTGGCAATGCAAATTGTGTGCTATAAAAATAAAAGAGTGCGAGAGCGAAAGCGAAAGCGAGCGCCACAGAAAGCATAAGCAATGTGAAATGAAGCCATCAAAAAGTTGATGAAGAAATTTAATAAGCTACCAACCTGCCAATAAAGTGGCAGCTGTCCAAACAGTACATACATATATATGTATATATATATTTATATTGTGTATACAGTGGCAAACACAACACAAAATAAGCGCTGAAAAAATCAACCGCTGAGTAGTTGGCTTAACCTTTTTTCTTTGCTTGTTGGCCAACAGTAACCTGAGCGCGGCCAATTTGTTAAAAATTTGTTGCGAGGTCCAAAATCAATTTCAACATTCCAAAAATGCTAAAAAGAACACAAGTAAAAAAGAAATTGACGCTCTCTGGCCAAGCAAACGACCCATGTCAATTACGCGCTGAAAGCAAATATATTACAATATCATAAAAATGAAAATGAAAACGAAAAGTCAAACAGCCAAAAGTCGACTCACAATAAAGCAACCAGCCGGCTCCAGGCTGTGCATACACCCCCATTCCCCTGCAGCCAATCAAGCCCAAGGTTTGGCAAAAAGGCGGTGCGCAAATAGAGCCAAAAGTACACACTTTGTAGCAAGTTACCAATAGTCCTTAAAATACCCAAACATAGGCTGGGGTACATTCAAATTATTAGCCGCCCCGACGATGCAGCAGCGAGTTTTGAATTCGACGAGGCGATTTCGTAGCAGGCAGCTTGCTACATCACAGGGTCTGACTGCTCTGTACGCTGTGCGCTTCGATTGAAAAATATTATCGATAATTTTAAGTGAAAAATAATTGTGTAGCTACACTTCTCTTAAAAGCGTTAATATAAGTAAAGATGAAGGAAATCTTTTTAATCAATTCACATCAAAACTATTATATATACTATCAGTTTATTTGAGGAAACAAGTTAACAAGCAACAAAGTTAGGGTATGTACGCTCAAGCTTGGCTCTAAAAACTTTTCGCAACACTTTTATTTGCTTCTCTTATTTTTAGCAAATTGCGCGCATTGACTAACTTTCGTTGCAAGCGAAATGAAAAGAGAGAGCCGTGCTCAATCGAATGTTGCTGCTTGTTGAATGTTGAGTGCAACTCAAATAAATTATTGCAAAATAGTTGCAAATCTGCTTAAAGCCTTCGGCAGGCGCCATTTTCAAGTCATTTGCCCAACGACGAGCATAATTTACCTTTGCCACACACATGCACACACACACACACATCTGCAAACACAACACACAGCACAGAGCACACAGCATACAGCACACAGCTGAGTGGGTCAGCATGGCTAACTGGCGTTGGCCATAATGAGCAAACTAGGCTGATAGCATGCCGACGTGTTTCCTTTTGGCTGCACACACAATGTCTGTTTGGCTTGCGAGCGGGGGCTGGAGGCCGTTTGGGGGCGATAATTGAAACTATCATTAAGGCAGAGCTAACTGACATGCCAAATAACTTTGCTGCTGCAGCTTTGTTACACTTGCCCAGGTAAGCTCTAAATGCTTCATCAATCTAACAGATCACAATATCTTCATTTTCAGAGGGAAATCTTTAAGCCGCACTGCACTTGAGCCGGTTGAGCCGGTTAGCATTGGCTTTAACTGCCTACACACACACACACACACCAAGAGCAGGTCTCAGTTGAGTGCATCAGTTGCTGTTGCTGTTGCTGTGGCTTTGACTCTGCCTGTCGTCTGCCAGTAGCGACACATGAGCCTGTTTGCTTATAAAATATGCAGCAGCAACACTCATTGGCAGCACATTTATGCAATTAGATGCAACAGGAAGCGGGGCATCTGCTATATCCAGGATACGCACAATATCATAAGGATATGTGTGTGTGCCAAGCAACAAAAAATCTGTGCAAGCCAGCAGAAAAGATGGAGAGAGAGAGAGAGAGAGAGAGAGAGAGAAGGCGAAGGGCCTCAGAGGAAACTGCTGCGTTGACAGTTGGTTTTTGGCATAGCATTGAAATCATAGTTATACACACACACACACACACATGCGGAGCTTAGGGCACTCGACACTCTCAAGCAGCAGCAGAAAAAGAAAAACAAAAACAAATAATAAAAAGGCAACAAGCCACTGACAGTTGTTTTTGCCTGTTTTATACTTTTGTCTACGCACAGGCAACAAAAAAAAAATAACAGAAAGGTGACAATGGCTCTGACAAACGCAAAAACGGACAGAAAATGGGCATTTCCGTTGAACAATGTTGAGACGAGGAGCTGCGTAGGTAGGCGGCTACCAAAAACTCACATGATGTGCAACATATGCGATATTATGGCAGCACAGCTTGTGAGGCTCAAGCAAGTTAGAGCTACAACAGAACAAAAAACACGATGGCGATAAATTGGAATTTTAATGTGAAGCATTCACGAAAAAAAGGGTCAATAACATAGCAAATAAATAATATATATTAAGTATTTGCGTTAACTGCAACGCTTTTATTGCTTATGTAAACTATTCGTTATTAAAGCACATACCCTGCAGTATGGAATGAATAGAATAGTAACTTCGATGCAGTGAAATATTCATGATTATCACTTTGGTGAAATTTTTATGAGGATGTCAATTCAAGCGTTTGTTTGGTTCTTATTTTAATACATATACATATGCATTTAATATTGCGCTAAGATATAGGCACCGATCGAAGAAGTTGAAGTATCAATTAGTTTTATCAGCTTCAGTTCAAGTAGCGAGAGCAATAGATTAAGAGTAGAGAAAAGACTTGAGCAGCAGAAGTTGAAGCGAGTGATTGAAGCAAAGAATTTGAAGACTAAGTAAATTTTAGGAGTGCAAAGCCGAGTTTATATTTAAACTTAACTTTTATAGCTACAATTCCATATTTCGTAACAAACCCAATTTTAATTCAAAGCCGCAATCAATAATCTGCTTTTCGAATGTTTGAAACGCGTTGCTTTACTTGGGGCTATAATTTTACAAATAGCAAACATTGGAGAGTTCACTGCATGCTTTTCATTGATGAAATCAGCAACAAAATCACCAATTGCTATTGCTCGTACTGGAGGGTGACTGTGCCAAAGCCATTTTTGGCAATATTTCAAGCAGGCTTCAAATCCGTGGCCAAACTCGTGCAGTGCATACTCAATGAATGCTAAAATCCGGCAACGAGGCTTATACAGCCGCATGCAAATGAGCATAATTTAGCTGAATCTGGCAAATAATTAGCTGTTATGTTTGTGTGTGTCTGTGTGTGTGTGTGGGGCGACTTTTAATATTAGCTTTGGCAGCAATCGCACTGCTGCACACTAATGATAAGCCCATTTCAAAGATGGTGACCATATATGTGTGCCATACATGTGTGTGTGTGTGTGTTTGTGTTTGTTTGAGGTTGCGCTTAATGCAGTGTTACCAGTGCGGATGAGTTTTCAGCAGCAGTAAGCCCTTGCTGTCAGTGGCGCATTGTGCAAATTGCAACTGATTGAGTTTAAGCTGGAAATGCATTTGTCGAGCAGCTGCAGCAGCAGCAGCAGTGGCAACAATAACAACAGCAACAACAACAACAACAGCAGTAAGAGCAACTTGTAAGCGGCAGTCGAGTGGCTTGTTTGCAAATGCGCTGGCATAATTTTTGTGCTGGCCAACAGACTGTCGCCGTCTTTAGTTCGTTTCGTTCGCTCGTTTCGTTCGCTCGCTTTTGGCTGCCATACTGCATTTGGAATGTGCGCGCAAAACGAAATTGATGAGCAGCCAGTCCGAAGAAGACACAGACGGAGACACGTAGCCGCTGGCCGCTGCCGCTGCCTTGCCAGTCTTGCCTGCCTGCCTGCCGGTGACAGCAACAATAAAAGTTGAAAAATGTTGCCAGCAATTTGGACACAGTCTGGCAAATGAAATGGGCACTGGCAACGAGTCAATCGATCAACAGCATCATGGCTCCCAACAAATGATGCTTGGCGAAAATCTCGTGATTTTGACATATTCCACGTCTTGTTGCAAAACTCGTCGAATGAACTAAGCTGTGGGGTTGAGTTGAGTGGGATGGGATCGGATGGAGAGCCGTTTAAACATCTTTAATTAAATCCTGCACAAACTGTTTGCCCAGCAACAAAAACAAGCGGCAACAGTGCCGACTATAACTGTAATAGAGACAGGCTGTTGGAGCAGCCAGCCAGCCAGCCAGCCAGTCAGTCAGTCACTCAGAAAGTTTAAAACTACTTGCGATGCTGCTGATTCTGATGCTGCTGCCTCAGCAACAACTTCTTGGCCAGCTTGCTAATTTGTTTGACAAACAGCGCGGTTACCGTTACATGCTGTATATGTACAGCAGTTCAAAGCGAGAGGAAACTTGCATGGAGCGAGACAGAGATGAGAGAGAGAGAGGAGAGGATTGGCACGAGGTAAGGGTAAGCCACAGTGCCACAATTAAAATTAGAAAGCAACGTAGCAGCTTTTGTGCCAAATTTAAATTTTGATTCCCTTGCCTTGCGTTACGCATACGCCACGTAAGCCGCATGCACTAAACTTTGACACCTAACAATGGCTTCCCAGAGGCAAACAAAACTGTCGCAAAGGCAACTAACGCGCTTAACTAAGTGCGTATATATCAAAACATTTAATTTTATACCCCAAGCTCTTCCATGAAATTTAAATTGCATTTAAGAGTTTTTGACTATTGTTTGGGCACAAATTGATAAATCAATAAGAAATTAACCATTTTCAATGGATAATCAACTAGCCGTTGCTGGCTTATACTTTCAAATGCTAAACCAAATGAAAATTTATTGCTTTTTTAACTAGTTTCCACTTGTTTGCTACAAATATTTATTGAGCTTATCGACGTTCATATAGAATTTAAACTTTAATTAAATCAAATCAAAATTAAATTTCTGCAATTTTTCAAATAAATCAGTTTTAGATTTTAATTTAAATTTCATATGAATATTTATTTAATAATACAATAAATATTCATATGAAAGTACAGTACACAAAAATATTATAACTGAGATGTTCTTTCAAATTACTTTTGATTTTTTATGTAATTTCTATCTCTAATTAAGAGCTAAAACTACGAAGTGATAATAATAAAAAAAGCTAAAAATTGTATTGGTTTATCTCTAAATTTTTTTTTTAGAAATAAGCAAGCTGCATTGGATATTCAGTTATTTTATTGATTAAGCAATAAACGTTCTATAGTTAGAAGCAACTAACTTATATAAAAAGATGTTAAAATAAGTATTAATATAAAGTACATATAATCAATTGTAAACAAAACTTATTAGTTATTATTTAAATGGTTTTCTGAATTGATCAATTGTTAGAGATCTGGTTCCTGCGAAAAATCAGACTAAAAGCAATTTAGAAAACCAAGTGTAATTCCTATTCCCAAATGTTTTCTTTTTTCTTTTTGATGAGAATTGATACTCTGCCTTTTTTGTAAGTTTTCAGAAGAATATAAATTAATGTGAAATGTAACAAAGTTGTACAAAAATTAAAAAAAAATTGCTTAAAGAACGGTTGTTTGCTATATATTTTTTTATATAAAATGCTGTGTATTTAATTAAAAAATAGGAAAACCAATTGGGCTTTATATGTAATTAAAATGTACAAGCTGTTGCATTATTAAAATGAATATTTGTTGCCAAATGCCAAAATGCTTGTGTGTGTGTGTGTGCGTAGATGTCTGTGGATACGTAATACGTATTACTTATATGGAGGCCTTTGGAAATCCTTGCTTCACTTTTTATATGCTTTTTGGCAGATAATGAAAACTACTGACATGGTTTTGTTTGCCAGCAAATAACAAAATCTTTATTGCGCTTTTTGTGAGCTGACACGCTTTGTTTGTTATTGTTGTTGTTGCTGTTGTTGATGTTGTTGTTGTTGATTTTGTTTTGTGCATGTTATTACTGGCGGTTGGCAAAAGACCAACGATTTTATTTATTAATGTCGCTGATTGCCATTTGTGCCACATGCATTTTTCAGCTCGGCAACTTCATCTGGCAAATAGCACAAAACATAGAGAGCCGGGCAGACAAATTGTTAAAATGGTAAACTGCATTTATTATATTTATTCATGTCAACATTTTTTCACACACAAAGTAAGCCACGACTGTCACCGACTGACTGTGCAATGAACTTTTTCCCACACAGGCTCACACACGATGCGGCCATACGATGGGCACAAATGCGAGATTATCTTAATAAATCAGTGCATCTGCCGGCTGCTGCCAGCCCGCAGCTCAGGCTAGCTTCAAAGTCGGTTAAACGCGCTTGCAAACCCATCAACTCTGCCACTGCACTTTACACTTTCAATCTGGCGCAAACCGTTGGTCGCTTTATTATCCTGCTTAACGGTGCGTTCTGATAGATGTATCCACACTTTGGCTTTGTGACGTTTACAGCTCAAACAAAAATGAAAATAAAGGGGAGTAGAAAAAAGCCGCCACCTGTGTTGTTTGTTTACATTCGGCATTGGCCTGGCAATATTGATTTAAAGCCTTTTACTTCGCTTGCTGCGTAAATTGCACTTGAAGTTTGTGCCTGAGTGCAGGCAAAAATGCGCGAAAAAATTCGCCTGAGGCACACTCCCTTTTAGCGACTCGGCGAAAATGTGGCAAGCACGCGAGCCCAACTTTCATTCATCATGAATAATTTATTAATTTGAAAGTTGCAACAGTGGCAGGGATAGCTTTGCTGCTGTTGCGGCTGCTGCTGCTGCAGCTTTTTGTTTAAATTTTCAAATGACAAAACTTTGCATGCAGCCAAACTCCCGCCCAGCCACCGCACCTCAAACACGCGCCCGCGCCCACGCCACACACAACGTATCTCTTTAGATTTTTGCGCTTTTGGCACTGGCCAAAAGTTTTTAATTAGTCTTTGATAGGAAACCGACTGAGTTCGCAACTTCAAACGCTCGCCCACACCAACGCACTGTCTCTTTCTGTCTCGCTCGTGCCAGCTTTGGTCTGTTGATTCAAGTTTTTGGGTCGCATATGCCCTGCAAGAGGTTAATCAAAGTTCGGCTTACCTGGGGCCGCTTAGGTTTCACTTTAGCTTTGGATTACGGTCTCGCCAACAGTCTGTCTCTCTCTCTACACAGTCACGCAAAATTGCAATTTGTGATTGCTAACGCCTTCGGTCATGTGGCAATGCGCAAAATTACGCATACGCAACGTTGCATCAACTAGTTGCAACCACACTGTCGAGCGTAAATTGTCAGTGTAAATTGCGAATTCATATCAAATTACAAGTCTACCCAGCTACCCAACTTCTATAGCTTGTCAGTTTGTCACACTTATCGCTGCCGCTGACGCTGCCGCTGCTGCTGTTGCAACAAGACATGCCTCATGCCTCATGTGTCGCTGCCAGGCAACCATTGCGTTTGCTTATGCGTTAGCGTTAGCGTCTGCGTCTGGCATTTGTTTAATGTTTTTATGTTGCATTTCACTTGAAATATGCACACGCCACTTTTATTGCCATCCCAGCCCAACTCTCCCTCTCTCTCTCTCTCTGTGTCCCCCCCTCTTGCCGAGCTTAGAACGCTGGCATCTTTTGGCGCGTTGTCAGTGCTTTTTGTGCTCGCTTGCATTTTACACATGGCAGACCGTAATTTTAGCTCGCAAAGACAGCACTCTAGCAACCCAGCAGCCATCCACCCAGCCAGCTAGCTAGGAGGCACTCTCATTGTTTAGCTCTAATTGCTTTTTCGCTTAGTTTTCATGTCGAGGCTCTGGCTGCTTCTTGATTTCCCAGCCGCATCGCATTTCCTGCGCACACACCAAAGTGAAAGTAAATACTTAATTATACCAAAGAGTGCAGCGCATTTCTTGCTCAGCTTACAAGCGGCTTACATTTTGCTGCTTCCTGTTACAGCCAGTGGACCAAAAGTCTGCGATTTAGAGCACATTAAATTACGTTCGTGTGTGTGTGTGTGTGAGTGCTCATGACTATTTAAGCCAAACTCAATATGAATATTCAGCTGTAGCCATAAAAAGTGTGGAATTCGCAACTGGCATTAGCTGTAACTTCAAGCCACAACTGATCCCTAGCCAATTTATTTTTATGCTGCAAATTGCAATGCGCTCAACGCCGTGAGGATTTGCTGCCGCTGCTCTGCTGCTGCAACGACTTGCCGCTGGTCAAACGCAAAACTTTACGCTCGGCGTTGATAGCTCTGCTGATAGTCGACGCATCGCATGCAGGCGCCAGCAACAGTAAAAGTTTCTAATATTTTTCAGCACCTCAACAGCATGGGATAAGATCTCCAGTACACCATGCACACCTGCCGCTCTCCGTTGCTCCCACATCGATATCTTAATTAGTTGGATTTTATGCAGCTCCCCAGCGTGGCCAGTGGACAAAATGGCGTCAGGTGGAAGTGGAAAAAATAAAGTTTCGCTCTTTTGGCATAACTTTCGTAATCTTTTGTTACTGCCAAGTTTCAATGTAGATAAAATGTGGCAAATAAAAATTGTTGAGGCGTGCGCTAAAGTCTCCAGGGCTGCGGTCAAGCTGGTGACAACCGGAAACAATGAAGATGAAGTGGGTACCAAATGCAAAAGAAAATAAACCTTTTTTATAAGCAAATGCTCTTTGCTGGCGCATTAGATGTAATTGGTCAAAGAATTGCGAGAGTCTTATATCTGAACAGATCATGCTAATCAGGGCTTATCTCTTGACTTTAAAGCGAGCTTTACTCATAACTCAAACAGCAACGTTTTCATATTTAATTGAATTTTAAATTTCTCGATACTTTTTATTGCTTGGCCAAAAGTCACTCAATTTGCATTCAGTAAACAATTTAAAATGCATTTATATTCATATAAACACTTATCGAATTGGTAAATTGTAAAATACCTTAAAAATAGTTTAAAACATAATTTGCACATTTTTAATTTTATTCTCCATTTTTTTAGTTTGTATATTTGATATTAACTCATCATTTATGCACATGGTATTTGTATTTCTGTGAAATATTTTTTGTTGCCTATTAAATTTGAGTTTATTTTTTTCGCTTTATTTTTTTTCGGCGACTTGTTTCAATGCAACTGACAATTTTTCAATCTGAGCTCGAGACCGGCGTCAGAAATAATTGCAAAATGCATCAATCAGCTGTCAGAGCTGATGCTCGTCTATCTTTCAACACATGCTGAGCGACGAGCACGGCGACGGGGCCCAATAACAACAAATAGGAAAGAAAAATATATAAACGTGGAACAATTTTCGTCGTTTGTCAGCTGCAGCATCGAAATTTTTGATAGGCTATGCTATGCTATGCGACGTCTCTCAATTTTATGCCACTTGCAATTGCTCATTAGCCGCGCTTAAGTTGGCCGCCAGTGTGTCTGGACCGCATTTCCGATAATTACTTTTGTATTGGGCTCAAAGTTGTGATCCCGACAACTAAATCGAGCACAAAGCCAGGCAGCCAGGCAGCCACAACAGCCGCACTTGCCGCAAAAGACGACGACGAAGTACAACGAGCCTGGAGGATTATACTATAGGCGCATGACAAAGCGCAATCAGCAAGTTGGCTGCGGTTTGTTCAGTCTCTTTGCCTAGTTGGCCAGCTAATGCGGTCGATGCTACAGTAACTGATTGATTTTGTATGCCGCTCTCGCTCGCTCGCTTAATGCCTCTCTCTCTCTCTCGTCTCTTCTCTTTTCGTAATACTTTTAATTGACAATTGCGGAAATGCATGCCATGCCATAGTAGTAAAAAAAAGTCTTCAACAGACCGCAGCAAAGTTTTCAATATTTCAGCTGTTGCAGCGTTAGAAAGAGAAAGAGAGAGAGTAAGAGTAAGAGGGAGAGCGCATGCTGGCGGCAGTTCAATGGCCAAAATGGCGGCCATTGCCATTTTATTGCATGCAAACATACAACAACATTGAGTGGATGTAAACGGAAATCAAGCAAATTGGTTAACAGCAAACCGCAAAACCTTTTAATAATGGACAGAGCAAAAAAGCAATGCACACAAGCAGCGGCAAACAATTGCAACTTTTTCTTTCTTGTTAAGCAGACACACACAGAGAGGGAGACAGAGAGAGAGAGAGAGAGAGAGTGAGAGAACAGACAATGCAGCTAAAGTTGGCAAAGATTGAGATTTAAAGTAATGAATGCTTTGGATTTAGATTTAAAACTTATGCAGTAGATTCACTTGCCAAGTGTTGCTTGCAAAACTTTTAGTTGCTGCCTGCTGTGCTCTGTGCACAGTTCTGCATTTAATATTCATGTAGCGTTGCTGCCCACCCACACCCCAGTGCCCACAATTCCCCAAATATCAATTATACGGCCCCAAAAATATGATATGACTTGGCTATGTGCGTATGTGTGCGTGCTTAAATATAGTATGTTAACGGTGACGTGTAATTAAGGCTTGACTTTCATAGCTCTGACAGTATCTTCGGGCCTGGACAGTGGTCGAGCGCTCGCATTCCCAGCTGGCAACTCTAGCGGGCGCACGTGCGGGCATTTCAAATGCTGCCAACGTAGTGGACAAATTACTTGCGAGTGTGCGAGTGCTAATGGTAATACAAAACGCGTATGCGAATGCGAAAGCGAGTGTTATATTTTGTTAAAATATGCAGGTGCGCCACGCCCACGCCCACGCAGAGCGTTTATGAAAATAAAAAGAAAAAACGCACGCAACATGCGGCGGCAGACAGACAGACAGAAGGCAATTATAAGCTGTAAACTCAGATTTTGCTCATTAATTGAAAATGTGCGCTCATTTGGCAGTCACAGTACAATGGGCACTTGAATCACGCATACGCAGCGTATGCTTGGCAACACACTGCACAGCCAAGTTGAGTCAGCTGCACGCTTGCATGGCGTTATAATATTTAATATGAGCATTGACCTTCGCCCTTGTTGCTCAGTGTAATCCGCATAGCATTTACATGCACTTTACGTACTTATCAGAGCAGCTGGCAGCGAGCTCTTCGCACAAGCATCGTGCTCTCAATGCTGTCGATAATTAAGATGTACACCAAGTGGTAGCTCATCAATTCGATAAATATTTAAAATACGAGACATAAATCAATGAAATTGTTGGTTAAGGTAAAGGCGCACAAATAAATTAACACATTTGAGTAAATTTATTAGCAGACACACACGCACACGCATGTGAAGTGTGTGTGCTCATTAGTGTAAGTGATGCTGTCGCTTCGGCTTTGACCATGCAACATTTTGTAGCGTTTGCAAATTGATTTGGCATTTGCCATTGATCGATTAGAGTCATCAAAGCAGAGCGCCGAGTCTATTTACTTGCGCTATGAGAAATTGTTGGCCCATGCTCAAATGTATTTTGGCATTTCATCACTAGATGCACGATTGGGTCTGACTGCCAGTCAGCCAGACCGCCCACCCGCTAGCCAGCTGAGTGCCATTGCGTATTCGGGAGCCCACATTTGTTTTTATGGCAGGCGCAAGTCAAAAGCAGGCAGCAAGAGCAGCCAACAGCCAAGCAAGGAAAACAAAAATAGCATCAGCAACATATTCTAAAAGCCAGCAGAGCGCAGCGCGTGTTTGCTTCGATACGCCCCAATATATCGCTTTAAGTTTTCTACAGCAACAAAAAGAATGCGATGGCGAAAAAACTCTTGTTTCAGCAGCAGCAGCAGCATCAAGTTGCCATCATCTCTGTTTGCCATTTACTTTTTATGCGCCTGCTTCTTGTTGGCCTTTTTTTCTTTATTATGCTGTATGCTGTTTGCCGTGCCTGTGTCTGAGCTAGGTCGAACCCAGGCCCAAGCCGCACCTTTTGTTGGGGCCTGAGTAAAGTTAAAAACGGCGCTAATTTTATGACGGCTCAACTTTGGCACTTGTCAAATGAAAAATACCCCAAGGGCTACTTGGGCAGCAGCTACAGCTCTGACTACGGTTGCGGCTCAGTGGCTTTTATGTTAATGTGTGTGTGTGTCGGCGGGGGTGGCGGTGGCGGCGGCGCAGAGAGATCTTGGTGCAGCCTTAAAGTAAACACAGGCATCCTTAAGCCGACAGCAGTGGCAGTAGCAGCAGTCGACACTTGGCCACAGCGGTTGCTGCCACTGCCACACAGCGCTGTTAATTACTGCGGCGAGGACAGTACTCATGAGTCATGAATCATGACTTCCGTTTTCCGTCTTGCGCCATGCAGCTGTCGCAATGGTGGCTGTGTGGCGCTTTCTAATTATGTTGCAGCTACGTTGTCGGTGGCAACAAAACAAACGGCATGGCAACAATTCAACCGCAAACGCATTTAGTTCATACTGCCTGCCTCAACTTTGCAGTAAATAGTTTACCCAAAATCAGCCCGAGACTCAGCTAGAGACGAGGCACACACACACACATGTCACTGAACTGCTGCACACGGCAGGCAGTGGCATAATGAAGTCGTCCTTTTCCTCCTGTGCTCTCTGTGCGTTTGTGTTTCTGCGCTGGCATCTCTTAGTTACCGCATGTGGCAACTGCGGTAAACCGTCAATTTGTGCAAATGCTTTCAGCTGGCAACGCTCTGCCCTGCTCTGCCCTGCCCTGGCCTGGCCACGCCCTTTGTGTTTGCTTAGCTACATTTGTCTTAATTCGTTCGAATTAATCGCATAAAACAATAAAACCAACCAAGTCAAACATTGCTGCTAAAAACCGCTTTTTGCCAGCAACTCTGCCAAGGCTAATAATGATATATGGGCCATAGGGGCGCACACACACTCACAATTAAGTAAACACACACACACACACACACAGTCATAGACAAATGAAACACAAACGCATTTAAAATGTTTATTATTATGCTAGTTTATTTACTTTTTTCAGTTTACTTGCTGGGTCTCGTTTGTTATTATTATTTTAATTTAAATGCAATACGATAACAATATGTTGACTTAATAGTAGTAAATATAAGTATCAAATGCCTTCGCTGCTGCGCATTTACAAAAGTAAAATTTACAGAAACTCTACGAACTTGTTGCCAACGCAATAAAAACTAAATAAATATTTTCATTATGATTTTGTTTGCTTTACTAAGTCAATGTTTGGCTTTTCTTTTGCACACGGACCTATTTAATATTTGACTATGTTTGCCTTAGCTATGGTAACTCCATTACATTTATTGATTTAGTTTATTTTTTATTATTTTTATTTGTTATTCTTGTAGTTGTTACTTAGGTATATTTTGTGTGCAACGCGCAGCAGCAACCGAGTTGCAACTTTTACATTGTATATTCTCATAAATACTTGGATAGTCGCACACACGTACATACATTGATTTGAATAGTTTTTAATTTGTAAGCTTTTGGCTTGTTTATGCTTTTGATATTAAGTGTGTTTGTTTATTTGATTTTCGCTTTTGAATTTAAAATTTCTCAAATTGTTGCTGTGTCTTAAACAAAAACTAACAAAACATTTAAATGCAATTTACCTGAAATAGTTAGCAAATAGTCTATGTTTGGTTTGCTTATAAAATGTATAAGCTAGCAAGGGTTAATGTTAAAACACTAGAAATTAATTTGCTTGCAATTTTCGAACAATTCACATACACATATAGAAATCGTTTCGGCTAACAACAAATATATATATATATATATATATATATATATATTATATTTATGTATAAATAGTGTACAATAGTTTTAAATTACACTTTAAGGATTAATTTATAGTACCATTTCAAATGACTATTGATATGACTTAAGCTTAATGTTTAATATTTTCTTTTATGTACACACACGGACATGGAACTAACGCTAGGGGCGAGCTTTAAACTAGATTAGTAGCTAATTATTTTATACACTTAACTCTAATAAATATAATTGTTATATTGCAACAATTGGAATGCGGAAGTATGCGACTGTTGTTGTTATTGTTTGAGTTCAAACAGTTATTCTAGCCTAGGCTAAACACTAACTATGCTATGTGGGGGGTCAACAATAGATCAGAAATATGCAATTGATATCAAATTGAGTTCATCTGCAATTTCTCATACCAATTAAAATAAATTTAATTAAAACTCGCATTGTTGAGCTGCTGCCTTGATTTAAATTTTCTATTTGTGTCTGCTGACGGCAACAACAACAGCAGCAGCAGCAGCAGCAGCAGCAGCAGCAATAACAAATATTCTTTATTTGGCGCTAATTAATTTATTGCAATATTTATATTAAGCTTTTATAAGTTGCCCCCCTCAATGTGGGCTTTGGTTATTCATTAGTTTTTGCCAGAGACGCGTATTTGCTGTAATTTAATTATAAACAAATACCATATGCAACAATGCAACATGACACAAAAAATAATACAATAATAAAAAAAAAGAAGTAAAATACCATAATAAGAGCCTTATAAACACTTTCAGCTGTGTTACAGTTAATGCGTTATTTTAATAAATTTTATGGGCTTTTTTTTTGTTTGCTACTTGTTTTTGTCCGTTTTGTTTGTTTATTAAAAATATTAATCAGTCATTTGAATGCAATGAATTGCAACGTACATATACAGATAGCTATTATATATATATATATATTTATAATATTAATATGCAAAGTATGCATAGCTGAGTTACATCAAGTTGTATTTATGTAAGCTTTTAAGGTTTACTGTGGCTTAACCCACACCCACACCACATTTGACATTGTTGACAGTAATGCAATAATTTATATATCATTTCATTTCATTTCATTTCAATTCATTGCATTTACATTGCGTTGCTGACAGGCTAAAAATTTGCCAACTGATAGCACAGAGCAATTATTTGCCACACGCAACGCGCAACGCGCAAAGCGCAACACGCAACAATCTGCTGCAGCGAGTCCGTCGAGAATTTATTGCGCAAAAATACTTTAGCACTTATTAAAAATGTTATGGTAAATAAATAATAAAGTGAAATATGCAATTAAAAGCCAGCGTCGGTCGACGCTTCAACGGAGTGACGGCCGGACTCGCAGCTCGCTAAATTGCAGGTGTGTGGCTTTCTGGACTAGAGACTATGCGACTGGCAACTGGCGACTATTTGAGCTTTTGTTGAGCGCGGCTTACGAGGGGGCTTACGAGCTAGGTTGGTTGCTTAAGGTCTAAGAGCTAAGTAGGGGTACTCGTATGTGTGTGTGTGTGTGTGTGTGTGTTTGTGTGTTTGGGGCTTACTTGGCATAGGGATGAGTGTGCGGATGCTGGTTTATGTCGGGCGAGTGGCGCATTAGGGTCGCGCTCTGGCCGCTGCCGGGCGAGAGGGTTAGGCTGCCTTCGGCGAGCATCTTCTCCGTCTCCTGGCGACTGTTGGCCATGATGCGGCGTATGGTGGGCGCGCAGGGTGTGCGTCAGAGGCGCGACTCCTGCGCGTGCTCGTGTCAGACCTGCCCGTGTGCGTTCATGTGCAGCGCCTCGCCGCCGTCGCTGGACGCCGCCGAGAGCTGTGCGGGTGGGTAATACTGCAACGAGGCGCAATTGAGATACTGTGCGTGGTTTAGTCTCATAGCTCGCACGCATAATTAACAATAGACTTGGGTTTAAAATAACAAACAAAGCCGCAGCCACCACAAGCTGACCCAAGCTGAAAATTTTACTCACCCCCACGCGTCCATTGTCTATAATCGCGACTCGCTTGAATAGTCAATTTAGCCTTCGCATGCATGCTGTCCGCCAATGCGTTCCTTTGATGTGTAGACGCCACCACGCCGGGCACAGCGCTGGGTGCGCCGAGCAGCATGGAGCCGTTGCTCTTGGCCGCGCCCATGCCCATGCCAGCGGCGCTGGACGTGGCTTTGCGCGTCTTGCTGCGGAAACAGAACTCAATTATGGCCACAATGACGGCCAGCAGCAGACCGCCGATAAGAATGTAGAAGATGCCGGCCACATTGCTTAGCGACAGCTCGTTGTGCCCCTGAGCGTCTTTATTGGCCGTGCACTCGGCCTTTTCGTACCACCATTTGTTGCGCAGTCTAATCAGCTCGCCATTCTCCTTGAGCGCCAGCACGGCCCGATTAATTGGATCCCTGTGGCAGGCATAAGCATAAGCATAAGCATATTACGTATACGCATTATTTCATTATGGCATTAGACACAGAAATATTTTGTAATAAAGCCACACACACACACAGACATAGTCACACACACCAGCAAATATCATATTTAGCTATGTAAATACTCACTTGAGTGCAGAGCCAAGCGGCGTGGCAATGCCAAATCCCTTCGTATCCAAGTTGGCGCCCACTTTCATCGTATCGCAGGGCTGGCGTGCATTTACATATTCGTTTTTGGGCGACTCCACCAGCAGCGCATACTTGCCCTTGGAGTTGCGCACTCGCTTTATGCCCTCGTCATAGGTATTCACAAAGACGTGCTTGCGCGAGTTCATGGACTCCCACATTTTGTGATGCAGACCAATTGTCGAGCGCTGTTCAAGTTGAAGCGAAATAAAAGAATATTTCATAAATTCAATTATTACCAAATAAAACTCAGGGCTCTATGCGAATGCCAAGCATAGTATGTCACATATACACACACACAGTCAACAAACAGAAGCCGTCGAAGCGTAAGTGTGCATAAAAGCATTCGAAATAAATGCGTGCATAAAAAATGAAATTGCGTCTCATTTCTTATATTTTTAAATTTGTTGCTAGACCCGGTGCATAATAAAGCACAAAGCAGACACTTAAGTTAGTCAGAGCGACTATTCTAGAACAGATTGAAGAGTAACGTTAACGTTCCCTATGTGCAAATCTGTTAATTTAAGTTATTAATTTTATCCCAATCGGATAAAAGAAGTTGCAATGAATCAAAATCTGTGCTAAACTTCAGGTTTAATAATAATTTGAAACCGGGTCTCGTAATGCCGACTGCGCCCGTCTTTTCATACTTCTTTTTTTTATGTGTCAGGCTTAACGCAGATTGATTTTTATTGACAAAATGACTGTCAACTTTCAACAAAGCTTTGTGGCTGTAATCAACTGATTTTTGAGCTGACATAAAGAGACAGAGAATTGCACTCACCTTAAAGAAATCCCAGGTGCTACCATGTAACAAGGTGCCGTATTGCACCTCCGTTTGCATGGCCAAGTCCTCAGCTGAGTTGATCGGCGTCGCCATGCGCTCCACTGTGAGAAACGCAGCCAAATTTGCCGTATACGATGAGATGAGTATGAGCGTAAAGAAGAACCAGGAGGCGGCAGCAATGCGTCCCGAAACGGAACGCGGCGACAGATCACAGCCCTGCTGCATGAAGGCGGCCAACGAATACCAGAACGCGTTCAACATGCTAAACTCATTAACAGTCGCACCGCCGGCAGCTGCTGCGGCTGCTGCTGTGCCGCTTGCCAAGCTGCCGGCCGAGAGAGCAGCCTGCAGTGCGGCCGCACCAGCTGCACTTTGGGCGCCCGGAGTCGGTGGTCCAGGCGGGGCTGGCACGGGTGCGCCACCAATAATGCCGGGTGGCTGCTGATTGGCAAGCTGTTCGTGATGTGCATGTGGATCTGAAAATTAGAGAGAGCGGGCGAAAGAGAAATGATATGAGTTGGCCACATAGCGTAACCGCAGACAGCAAACGTTGCTGGACAAGGCAGCTCTGCTTGTCCGTTTGTCCGGTTGTCCGGTTGTCCACTTGTCCACTTGTCCAAAGCTGTCCATAGCTTGTTCGTTGTCCAAGCTGCCGTTGGCAACTACTACGTGCTCATGTCGTCTGTCCAACTGTCAATCATTTCGTTTGGCTTGACTTTTTGCGCCTGCTCTAATTGATATGCAATCAAACTCCGTATAAGTGGCCATCGTCAGCGCCATTGCCGCACAGTTTACACCGCCCGCTTGAGACGCCAACGCCACACACAAGACAACACCACACCACAACACACCACACCACTCGCCAAGATGCCGATTCCAATAGTGCTTTTTTATTTTTTTTTTCACACACTGGCTGCCAACACGTTGCTTGCATACAAAATGTTGTTTACTCTCCGCTAAAATTACATTAAGGATGTTTTGCAGGATGCCAATAGATTGTTATGAGCACCCAAAACGACTCTCGGTCCGTCTTGTATGCGGGCTCCATGGCGGATTTTGATTGCCAAGCCAGTACGAGAACCAAATCGAATCAAATAATTGAATTATAAGTGTGGCATTGCATGCAAAACAATTCGATTGATACACTGACAAAAAATCATTCGAGCAACTGAACTCAACTGATTAATTATAAAAAATCAGGTGTCTTGATTCAAATTATATTATTAAAGTCGTTGTGGAAACAATTGCGCATTGCTTGTAAGATTATTGTATAAAAATAATAAAGTAATGAGTAAAATAAAAATAAAAACAAAAAATCAGATTGGTTTCATTCAATAATCTTCTATATAAATTAAATTTGTCATAATTAAAATCATGCGCTAACTTTTGAATGTGTGTTCATTAATTGTTGCTTATTTAAAATGCTTGCCATAAAAATAAAGTACAGTTTTAAATAATAAAATTCATATTCTTAAGCCTTCTGACGATCTCTGGCTTATCTCTGCTTTAAATTGCTTTTCACTTTTATTTTTATTTCAGTGTCTCCAAGTCATTGTCATTGTTGCAGTCCAACCTTTTTATTTGTTGCGAGCAGCTGTGTAACACAGCTTGGCGCTGACAGGTGTAAACTTACCTAGCGGCTGCATTTGCTGTGGCTGATGCTGCACGGGGCGCCATTCGTGTGGCGAGAAGCGCGATACAAAGAACAGCACTATGCTGACACCAATGTAACTGAAGATGACGCTCACCTGTTGACAAAATATAGAAGAAGCAGAGCGTGAAAAAGCATTCAATACACACACACACACACAAGCTCACGCACTCACACAAGCAACTGGTTGGCTGCAAAATTTTTCATTAAATTTTCTTTACTAATTGAAGCGGAAGCGGCAACGGCTTCCTCTGGCACTGGCAGCAACATTAGCCTAATAGAGCGAGGTGGCAAAAGGCTGCCAAAGGGCAAGACAATGGCACCCAAGCTGAGCTGCTGTCTAGGACATCGACAGGCTACAGGTAAGCAGCAGCAGCAGCAGCCCTTGATGACTAGCAACAGTTGCTGTTGTTGCTGTTGCTGCTGCTGCTGTTGCTGTTGCTTGTCAACGCCTCAATGGTTGCGCACATTTGTGTAAAAGGCAAGGTGTGTCGCCCACGACATGCCTGAATGGGATACACACACAGACACTCACTCACTCACACACACACACAGACAGGCGCATAAGTAGGCCTTCCTGTAGATGTCAGCGGCTGCTTTTGTTCGCAGCTTCTTTAAACGACATGTTAACGTTGCCGTGTCGTGTGAGCAGCTAAAATGCTTCATTTAATTTATGATAAATTTTTGTAAAAGACTTTTTTATTAGCTTGTTAACTTTGCAGGCGGCGTTGTTGCCATAGTCCTTGAATTTGATCCCTTTCAGTTGCTCTTTGCTCTCGCTCTCAATCTGTCTCTCTTTCTATCTCTCTGGCTGGCAGTAAGCAACTAATTTGCATTTGTAATTCTTTTAGCTCATGTCAAATTACGCATTAGCTTTCACTTGGCTGCTCAGTGAGTTTTATTAGCATTTAATTCAGCGCTTGTCGCGCTGTCAACACTTTTCGACTTTATGCTTCTGAGATTTGTTGCGTATGCCCCTTTTTCTTAGCCTTTTGGCTGACTGATTTATGAATTTTTTATTGCGCGTAAACTTAACGCCGCCATCGTTCTCACACATTGCTCATCATTTGTTTAATTAGCTTAAAAGCCACTTGCCAATCGTCTCGAACTCCAACTTGCGCGCTTGCCTCGCAGCATCAACTAAATGCTCATGCAATTTTGATGGGCTGCCATTATTTGAACAAGCGTCGGGCGACTAACTTGGGCCTAGTGCCAACAATTTTTAACTTGACGTCCACGTAATTTTCGTTGCTTCCGTTTGCGTTTGCAGTTGTTGTTTATAATGTACAAATAAAAAACAAAAATGTAGCATGGCCAAGAAGTAGCCAGCGCAAATGAAAGAGAGAGATAGAAAGAGAGAGAGCGCGCGCTGTAAAAAAACTTTGTCGTTTACTCTATTAAACTTTGGGAGCTTACGTGGTGCCAAGTTGAAGCCGAAACCAGAAGAAATAAATATACAAAAGTCCAAAGTTTGCCGCAAAGTTTTCACAGCGTAAAAATTACCAGGCAACGACCGAGACAAACACACACACACACAGACACAAGCACAGACACTGCTATAGAAATGAAAGAAAATGTTTTGAAAACTTTGCTCATTTGTATGCAGCGCAATTTTGTGCAACATTTTGACTCGTTACTAAAAGTATAAATAAATACGCCGCACTAGACAACGGCGAGCACTTGTAGGCATTCACTCGAGTCCGGCTAGTCTCGGGGTGGACATTGATTGTTTAGCGTAATAAATGATAATGCGGAGGACACTGCCGCAAGCGATGGCCATGGCAGCCACATGGCGGCTGCAGCTTGATGCGTCAGTAAACAAGTTAAGTTTGTATGGCAAGCATTTTAAGCAAAGCCAGAGACATACACGGACTGGAGCTCGAACACGAACACGAACAGGAGCACTGACTATGGCAGCTGCTATCTGAACTGAAGGGAGACAACATGCAGCGTCGAGTCGAGGCCCGCAGCGAGCTTCCCCTTGCTACCCATCCCGACTTGCTTCAGTGCGCGCCAATGAAGCAAATGGCACGAAGACAGCATCTGCAGCTGCAACTGCCACCATCAACACACACACACACAGGCACACACACACACATAGTTGAGAGTGTAGTATATATATACGCACCCAAATTTCCTGTGATAAAGGATTCATGAAGCTGAACACGCCGGGCGTTTGCTTCACTGGCTTCTTAATCATGATGGAAATGCCCAACGACATGAACGGCTTGCTAAAGTCGATGACACGTTCACGTTCAGCGGTAATCGTCATGGCGGCAATCGCAATATCCGCTTCCTGTAGCCCCACCAAATGGCATAAGACAGCATCGACAGCAGCAGCAGCATCAGCAAGAAGAGCAGAGAAAGATAAATACGTATATTTAGTTGAAGCAGTCAGTGCAGCTGGAAGACACAGACATACCATACATATGTATGCATGTGTGTGTGTGTGTGTTTGTGTATGGCACTTACCTTGCGCACCAGTTCGCCCATCATGCCATCCCAGCCGGCTGGCGCCGCGGGATTCTCGGAGCCGTAATTGCCATCCTTGACCAGGCGCAGTTCATCTGCAAGTGCATGAAATACACGCGTGATTAAGCAAGTGCACGCCATGGCCAATGCCTATCGCATTTTACATTGCACATTGCACTTACAATTAAGTTCGAGCTCCTTCGAGAGCAAATCGGCGAGATCCTTGCAATAGCCCTCGAAGCGCTCATTGCCGTGCAGCTGCTCCCCAAACGCCGGCTGCTTCAGCATTATGTACGGCTCCTCCAGCACCGTTGTCACAATATACGTGCGATTCTTTTCGAGCTCCACATGCGGACGCAAGCGCACATATTTCGCATTCAATGGCTGCAGACCGCCATCGTCATTCCACTCGGCAACCTTCACCTGCAGATAACACACACACACAAAGAGAGTGAGAGAGAGAAAGAAATTCAGGTGTAGGCCAAAGCGGAGTCAAGTGTTTGGCTTAAAGCAATTTCTGTGAATTTGGCACGATATTTTAGTAAATAATTATGATTTAGTTAAGATAGCATTAAATTGAAAGCATTTATTGCTTTTCCTTTTAATATTCAATATTTTATTTATACATAATTTTTGTAAAAAGAGATTAGAACTCCATTGAATATGGAATGCAGTTAAATGCATTTTGCATTTATTGCTTTTGAAGTCAACTTGATAAATTGATTTTAATTTGAATATTTCTTGGAAGAAGCAAAGCAATGCATCTATTTACTTTTGGATTATAAAACTTTAATTTAATTCCACCAAAGTTATTTATGTGACTGCTAACGGTTGTTTCAATTTGCCAACGCCAAAGCCAAAGCACAGCATGAACAAGTTTTTTCGATCTGACATTGCCTGTTGGCTGTTGAGCTGGCCTTTAGCTTTTATGGCTCTAACTGGCACTAAGCTGGCACATACATAGGGCGGGGGGTGGGGTAACACATACCATGGCGCTGTTTACTGTCATCTCGACAACGTGCAGCGTGTAATTGACGCGCCTGCCGTCATCGTTGAATTTGATGTCCCCGGTGAGTCCCTCGATTTCCACCTGCCGTTGCAAAAAAGAGAAAATAAACCACACGAGAGAGTGTACGTGTGTACACGTGTACGTGTGTATTTGTATTTGTGTGAGTGAGTGTACGTGTTTTAATTGCTTTGTCAGCTCTGCTGCTCATAATGCCGCCGCTTGCGCGCTGGCGTGGCCTCACCTTTCTCAAATAACGCGATATTTTATCGCCATGCTCCCAGGCATTCACCCAGCCCTTGGCGGTGTTACAGTCCAACGCGCGCGGTGCAATGCCAATTGAGCCGGAGCTTGCATCGCTGTTGCCGTTGCCGTTGCCGTTATTACTGTTACTGTTGCCGTTGGCACCGCCGCCGCCGCCGCCGCCATTGCCGTAGCTGCTGTTGTAGCCATCGCTCCCGGTTGAGGCGGCCGCCTGGGCTGCCGACATTAGCGTCTGACTGCGTCGCTGCACATTGTTGCGGAATTGATCCGGCTTCTTGCGCAGGATTTTGTTGAACGCCTCGACCAGCACAAACACCGCATCGTACATGAGAGCTGCCTGGGCCTGAGATGGTGTCGGTTATGGTTAGAAAGGTTAGCGAGCTTAGCTCCTGCTGCTGCCGTTGCTGCTGCCACTTAATGAGTGTATTACACGCTGTTATTCACAATTTTCCCCGCTATTGAGCTCACATTTTATTTATGCCAGTGCCTGTTAATGGCTAAATCTGCCTTTGCCTTTGCCTCTGCCTCTGCCTCTGCCTCTGCCTCTGCCTGTGTTGTGTCTTCACATTCAACTGGTTGCCGCTTTAACGGCTTGCGTGACGCCAGGCGAACTTATTAAATATTTAATGAATTGAAGCGTGATAGGCAGGGATACTTAAATATGCATTCCATACGCGCAGGCAAGTCAAATAAATAAACAAGCGTTGTCAAAGGGAGCGGCAGCAGTTGAATTCAGCCAACATTTAAGCGCCACAAAGTGAAATCTTTGTCAACAAGGATAATGCCAAGGAAATACAAATATAAACAGCACGCAAACTAAACCAACTTTTGCCTGTCGCTCTCGAGTAGTTTGCCCGTCAGACCGAGCGACCCACCGTCTGTTCCTTTTCACGCTAAGCCAACAATGACAAGGACAACGCCAGGCGGCAAGGGCTTGCAAGGACACATATGCCTTTGAGCGCTCGAGTCCCTGACCTCCTGCCATTGCCTCAAGCACTGCAGCAGCAGTAGCAGCAGCAGCAGCAGCTTTGTGAAAAGTGAAATCTGTCGCCAGTTGTGCGCTAGTATTTGTGTTGCTATTTGACTATCGCACAACACAAACAACAGAACAGAACAGAGCAGAGCACAACAAGCGGCACAAAGCGCTGGAAACTATGCTACAGTTTCTAGAGCAAGAGCAAGCGTGCGACACTCTTGGCAAACATTAAATGCCAGCAGCAAATATTTAACACTGGCTATGCTTAGTGCCTTACCGAAATCGATTCACGGCCAGCGCCAACGCTGATTTGTGGGTCGAGCCGCTTCCAGTTGTCGCTGAACTCGCGCACCAGGCGCCTGTTGGTGTCCACGATGCGAAAGCCCGTGATGTTAATGGCACCGAATTCGATTATCTCGCTCTCCCAGCGATCATCCATGACCTGTTTGAGCAGTTAATCGTTGACAAAATGCATTTTGTCACACACACACAGTCACTTACCAAACCACTCAGCAAATAGTGATAGGTGCGACGGCCCAAACGCAAGTCGCGCACATGCTGGATGAGTATTTGCTTGGCCATTTCCGTGGGGCAGTCGAGTACGATGTGCTTGTTGGTATAGCGTCCGATTTGCTCCAGTGTGTGCAAGAACTCAATGGCCATGCTGACATTCGAGATGCGCTTGACCAGCTCCACTTGAAAGGATTCATTGCCGGGCTTCAGGCCTTGGTAGATTTGCTGCAGCCTCAATAGACCTGCAACCCAAAAACCAAAAAGCAAGTTTCAATAAAGTAAGCCAAATACAAAAGCCGAGTAAGCATGAGCTTGTTAATTAAGTGAGCTCTGTTCTTTCTCTCTCTCTCTCTCTCTATACACAGAGTTACAGTTAACTAACGCTAGAGCAGACTTCAGGGCACACAAATTACAATCATCAACAGTTTTGCCAGTCGTTAGCCCATGGGCTTATGTGTCGTCCCAACTATAACCCCAAAATCCCACATCAACATGCAAGCACACACACATTGATAATACACAAAGCCAGCAACGAGAGAAGGTATTGCTGAACTAGAATATTCAGTACACTCTGCTTTAACCATTTTGCAATGTTACACAAAGCTTTTAAATCAACTTTAGTAATTGTAATCATTGCTTATTCGGTTACTTTTATTGGAAAATTTAACAAATGATTGAATTACAATTTGATTCTGCGAATATGGCTTGAGATTATTTTAAATAAAATAAAAATTTTATTAAAGAAATGTTTCTTTTAATAAATTCAAAAACGCAATTATTAGTAATTGAATATTTTTCAATTATTATTAGTAGCAGCAATTTAACTCATTGAATTAAAGTCACTTTGATTTTAAAGTCGTTTAAATTCTGTAGTGAATGCTGTGAAGTTCTTTTGAAATCAGATTCAAAATTGATAGCAGTGCTAATGTGGCTCAATGGAATCCAAGACAGCAGCATCGGCTACACAGTCGGGCATTGCTTCACTGTTGGCGCAATTCAAAAGATTCTTTGACAACTTGCCTGCAGTTGAAGAGGAAGAATCGGGCAGTACAACAAATGACGACACTGCCTTGGAGAACTGCGAAATTTTGGAAGATGTCCATGAGTTTCTGCTTTGGAAAATTTATGTGTGGGATCGACTCATGTGCGAGACTGAAAATATTTTCTGCGTCATAACCGAAAACGGCTTGAACTTGCTACTGGGCGTTGAGCCGAACGTCTTTGAGATTTGCCAGGAAAGATTGCCGCGTCTTTTGCGCATTTTCGCACCGCACGGTAGACTGATCATTCATGTGCAGAGCGAACTGAAAGAGAAACGCTGCTGGAACTGCTGCGGCGGCGGGAACAGCAGCGTACAGCAAATGATTGTATCGGCGCCGCGCAATAATATTGTGGGCAGGATCAAGCCGCACAACAAATGTGGCAGGCCGAGGTTGCATATTTTCGATGCTAGAGGCAATCAAGTGCTCTACATAGTTAAGCGTAATTTGGTGTTTATGGTGTATGCAGATAAGGAGCAGGAGGACGAAGTGGGCGAAATTACAGTGAACTGGACAAATTTTCATCACGAGCTCTTTCAGCTTCGCTGCGATTGTGGCCTGCAATTGACGAAGAAAGTGCCAGTGAGCCTAAAAGTTTTGCTTATTGGCGCTTTGTTTCTTATACGCTTTCAATATGCGAACCATGGTAAAGATTAAATAAACTCATTGGACAAGCATTAGCTTAAAGCTGCGCACGAATTAAAAGTTACGCATACGCACAGTACGTCAGTCAGCGGATGCCTTACAGCTGTAAGCATTTGGTTTCGCATTTTGGCTGCCATGTGCTGCGAAATGTGTCCGAGATTTCATTGCTGGCTGGCGCAATTTGCATTTGCGCTTATTGCGTTATGGCTGCAACTAACTGCCGCTTCACCATGTAGCTTTCATTCCCACTTAAACGGAGACGGAGACTGCGACTGCGACTGCAACTGCGGCTCCGATTGCGATTGCACACAGCTCTGGGCTATGGCAGCGACAAGCGAGTCGAAACTCGACAATTCAATGCAAACAGACGCACGCACATCCAGCGCTGGCGAGACAGACAGACAGACAGACAGATGATTTGTATGACAGCTGGAGCAGCAAACAAAAACGCAAAGAGCACTGGGCAAAAATCGAGCAACACCGCCCGCGCCCTCCCCCCCACAGCAGCTCCCTAGCTCCCTGGCTGCCTTCTGTTTGGTTGCAACTTGAATGCGCCTTCAATTTATGTTTGCGGATAAAATGGGATTTGCTTTGGCTTACGCTTTGGCAGTCGACTGCGACTGCGACTGCGACGGCGATTGGGACTGGGAGTGCGACTGTGATTTAGACATTGTTATCCACGCCCACGCCCACTGCCTACGCACTCAATACATTTGCAATTTGTTCTTGTTTTCATTTGCACTACTACACTATGTAGGTGAGTTCTTCTTCTTTTTTTATGCTCTGTATGCCTGCAGTTGATATATTTTTTGCTCTCTGTGGAGCCAATTTTTCTGTCCTACTCTCTATGCGATGTGTAATAAATTTTCCTGCTTTGCCTTTTATACAATTTCATTTGAGGGCGGGCGGGCGTAGCTTTAACCATCTACGCCCCTCTCGCTCACACTCTAATGCTCATGCTTGGTTTATGCTTGGATTTGATTTTTGTATGTTTTCGATTTGAGATTTGCCGCTTGGATTTGGAGTACGTCCGTCTCTCTGCTCTGTGTGTGTGTGCGTGTGTGCGAAAATCGAAAGTGTAATTGAAGCGCGTGCTGTGCGGCGGTTTTTGGCTTTTGTTTTATTTCATTTTTGATATCAAAACATTTGCGGCTGTATATCCCAATGCCACTCGCTTGCGTTTTATATGCCATCCGGTTTATAGTCCAAAATTGGCTTATGTCTGCTCTCTCGCTCACACTCACTGTGTGTGTGTGCTTCGTCTTATTTATTTATTTTCCCTTGCTTTTCTTTTGGCTTTTCTCTTGTTGTTTTTGCTGTGCAGCGTATGTGCGTATTTCCGATTTTATTGTTTTTTGCCTGTCGCTCTTTTTCATTTTCGTTTATGTAACAAATTTAATTTACAATTATATTTATTTTTTATGGTCATCTGGGCAAATTCAATTATTTTTGTGGACAATTTAAACAGTAAAATGCATCGAAATTGAATTCTCAAATTGGCCAAGCTGCTAGGCTTATGTACATGTGTGTTTCACTGTGTGTGTGTGTGTGTGTGTGTGTGGCCTGCCTATGTAAATGTGTTGAGCCACGCCCCAAGTAAATTTCTCGTTAGACTCACTCACATGCGCAAAAGTAAACAAGACAATTTGTTATGTTAAACAAAAGTTAGTTTTACGGAAATGAAGTTTTCCTGCCATCGGTAGTGACACTCACTCACTCACACACACCCACACACACACACACACACATATACGAGGAGGCGATAAGCAAATACATGGCAACAGTTAGAAGATACAAACACGGATAAAGCACGTCAGGGCATCATGTGAGTTAACAAGTAAGAACACTTGCTTACATATTTTATGCACTAATAAATGAGCTACAGTGAGTGCGAGCGAGACAGCAGCTGCGGCATATAAGTGTAATTATTATTAACAAGCTCTTATGCAATGTCGATTCAAAGCTCATGTAGCTAGGTAACCAGATCTACCACAGCAGAAAAGCTATTTGTTTTTTCATTAGCAATCCAAGCAGTTGAATACTTATTACAGCTACTGTTTGTGCAATTTAATTGTATTTGTCATAAGCTGAATAGCTAAATCCCAAGCAAATTAAAGCCTACGCATCCAATTAAGCTTTAAAGCGTGCCCTAATTTAACGCCTTGGCTGTGATTATGGATGAGTTGGGAGTGGGAGTGGGGGTGGGAGTGGGAGTAGCTGGTGTGACTGTTATCAGAAACTTTGCTGGTTTAATTACTTAGACAGTGGGCTCGGCCTTGCGCCGCTGTGGTAAATTATGCTGACAAGCTCAAAGGATTCGCCTTTGCGCATATGTTTTAAATGGCCTCGAGAGTAGCAGGCAACAGCAACAGCAACAGCAACAGCAGCAGCAGTGTAAAGTATCAAATAACATGAAAGCGAAAACGCAGTAAAGTCTCATAGCGTTGAAATTAATGACAGTAAGTCTGCAAGCCTGATGCTGTTAGCTGTTGTTGTCTTAACGGAATTGGCGCTGCTATTTGACGCAGTTTATGTAAATTTTCTGATTTAAATTATGTAAGGCAGCAATCAACATTTGCTTATTATTCATGATGCCACTCACAATCAGATTTCTTTCAGATTTTTATGCACACACACACACAGACACAGATTCCGAACGCATAAAAATAAAATTGTATACATTTGATTGTCATGCCGTCGTCCTACCGAACTGCAAAGACAATCAATGCTTTCATCTATAAATAAAAGCATTTACATAATTCTGCAGTTCTGCGGCCTGGACCCTTGCCTATCGACATTGATTAGCCTCAGGCTGTTTTGGATTTAGTACCTGTTGTGTCCAAGCGTTTCATAAAATATTGAACAAGTTACAGTTCTGACATCTCTCTCTGTGTGTGGCTGAGCTCTGAGGCGAAACTTATTGCCAAAACTGCTGACGTATTCACAGCACACAGATGAGCAGGCAAATTTTTTGGCACGTTCCCTTAACCAGGCGACAAAAGCGAAATGGAGTGCTTCACTTAAGCACTGCCCACGCACAATGCTCTCGAGTCGATTCGACTCAACTCGACTCGACTCCTTTGTTCTGCTCTGTGTTTGTGTTTGGTAATAAATTTCATTTCACAGCAAGTCAATGTGCTGCCAACACGACAACAAAAGCAATGAGCCGCATACCTAAGCTTTATTTTTTCTGCTCAGCCAGCTACTTAGACAGACAGACAGCTAGACAGAGCGACAAGTATTGGGCGTGTGTGTCCAAATGTAAGTAAGACATTTATTTTCATTGCAGACTGTTGATTGTAGGTTTTTAATATGCAGCAAGGAAGCGAAAGAGAGCGTGTTAATAAATATTCTTGGAGTGACGTGTGTTTTATTTGTATCTGGAAAAAACCTGCCAAAATCTAAGCTAAGCATTCTGTGGTTAGTCATTTGTCAAAGTTGAACACCGCACAGCTAGAATTACTAAATGAAGATTTAGCCACTGGGCTGAAATATTTCATGTTTATTTAATGTCAGCTGCCAGTCAATGGAAGCTTTGATATTTCTTTCTATTAAAGCCTCAAACGAGTTAAGTGCACCAAGGTTATTAATATTTGAGGTTACAGTATTCAAATATTTGAGATTTTGCATCGAAAGTCAAGCAATTAAACGTATGTGGGCTCTGACATGTGC
The DNA here is from genome assembly GCF_011750605.1 of Drosophila busckii. NCBI lineage: Eukaryota > Metazoa > Arthropoda > Insecta > Diptera > Drosophilidae > Drosophila > Drosophila busckii. The sequence continues at coordinate 14,798,886 of NC_046606.1, read as the reverse complement.
ACTGACCACATTTTTTCCCATAAAGCCAAACGCTTTAGTTGAAGAAACTCAAAATTTAATAAACAATCAATATTAAACTTTAGCTAGTAGAAATGTATTGCTTGTGGCACAATTTGTGTACCCTGATGGGCTGTAGGTCAATTGCAAGGCTGTGTAGAAAATTGTGTAGCCGCAGGGTGTTGCGAATGTTGTTATGTGTTTTCTGTTTTTTGCCTTGCTTGGGGGCCGGCGGCAGACGTATCGATAAAATATTGTAGCATAACTGCAGGCGCTCGGGCAGGCAGTTCAATGGCCAACAATACACACTGAACAACAAATGCCATAATTTCGCAGCTTAAATGAAATTGTGTGTACGCCAATTTCTTGGCCAAGTCGTAAATATAAACGTATATAAACTTATAAGCTGGCGGGCCAATTCGCATGAATTAGAGAGCACTCTCACACACACACACACACACAGACACAAAACAAAAAGGAATGAAAGCAAAATGTAGCATTAGTTTGTATAGTTGTTGTTATCCTTGTTGTGATTGCTTTGGCACACTGCGCTCTTGTGTTCAACATGGCACTCGAAAACCGATGTCGGCCAATGGCCATAAATAGTTTGGTTGGGCGCAAAATGTTTTTCCTATTTCTTAGTAATAAACTCGTTTTGCGTTTGGCGCAAAGAAACAAAGGAAGAAGCCATATTCTCTAAACAGTTGCCAGCCACACAGCCACATGCGCGCAGGCTAAGCCAAGGCACAAAAAAAATAAAAATAAAAACCAAAAGAAAAGAAAAGCAACCAAGAGCCGTTAACTTGCGTAGGCGATTACGTGCCAAGCAACCGATGAGCATTGCAACCCCGACCCCAACTCCAAGCCGAAACCCCTCTGACTTCGCGCTGGCTGTGTAAACATGTCCATAAACCCAGCGAGGAGCAGCAGCAGCAGCGGCAGCAGCCAAAAAGAATTGAAGAAACAGGCCAAACAACAAAAATGTTCCATTTCTATTTGGGCTTTTTTATTAAAAACGGAAGAAAAAAGATATAATGGTCGTAATGCCGCTAAATAGCGCACATAGCTGTTGCCCCGATGCGTGCGTGTGTGTTGTGCCTTTGTCTGTGTGTGTGTGTGTGTCTGGGTCGGCCATGTGAATTTGATGATGCTTGTTTTGGTTTGAAATTGCGTCGAATTGCGCAACATTTAAAGCAGCTTAGAGGTCAAGGCTCAACGAGTGCGAGTGCGAGTGCGAGTACCAGCCGACTGGCATTTTTTCATTATACAAGTATTTATGGCCCTGAGTTGTAAACATATTTTCAAATTTGTTTTAATGCGTAAATCATGTTGTCAGCTCAAGCAGAAATAAACATGAAATAATGACGCTGCTCAGCTTATGGCTAGCGTGAAAGTAGTTTAGCTTTAACCCAAGCACACAGCGCCCTTTCTCTCGCTCTCTCTGTCACTCTCTCTCCACACAGACACAGATACACAGCAACATTGTATCTGTGTATAAAGCAAGCGGCAGTGGCAACTGAATTGATTGAGTGCTGTTGGCGACCGCATAAAGATTTTCACGTGGCATTCATTAATAATAATAATGTAGACAGCAGCCACTAACTTGCTGTCCGCATCTGTTCTGTCTGTCTGTCTGTTTAACTGTCTGTTTGTCTATCGCTCTCTCACACTCTTTGTCTGTGCTGCGCTGCTCGTTCTGGCAGCCACATAAACCAATTGTCTGCCGATGGCTCATCATGTCAGCACAGACGGCTGTGTCATTAAACTTTATTTATGCAGCGACTAAATGGAAAATGCTTGCGAAACTTATAACAAAGCAAATTTACACAAGCGACACAGCTGCTCAACCCACAAACACAGACAGACACACACACACACCCATGCACATAAATGTATTGAGACTTTTATGCAGACAACTGCGTTACTTTGAGCGGCTGTAGTTTGCATAGATGAGGTCGTGCCAAAGAATGATTATTGACTCAATTGTAGTCTCGTAACTATATTACTCAAGTTCTAGCCATATTTAACATATATGTATACATATGACTGTATGTGTGTGTGCATACTCACCATCGTGCGAATCATAGAGATAAATTATTTTGCGCCAGCCATAAAATTGTATTGTATCAATGATGGCCTGATGATAATCCGGACGCATGCTGAGAGCAAAGTCGAGAAAGCCAGACGATGGCGTAAGCACCTAAAACGCCAAAATTATGGTAAGCAGCCAGCCAAAAATAGAAAGAGACAAAAAATTGGTTAGTACGGCGAGTGAGAGCGCCAAGTTAGTAAACATAAATCATTATTGAGAGCTCATTGTTGTTGTTGCTCGAATTATTATTCCTGTTGTTGCTCTTGCTCTCGCTCTCGCTTTGGCATTGTTTTGTCTCGTTTTGGGCATTTGCCTGCTTGATTTATAGAGCATGGCCTAAATGCCAAAGCGAGGCCAAGAGTGTGTTATAAATTTTTAAAGCGAACACAACGCACGCAGGACATCATTTTGTAGCTGAAGCTGAGGCTGAGGCTAGAGCCAGGCAATGCTTGTATTTATTATGAATTTCGTACCTGCCTGGCGCATAAATATTGTACGCAGCTCACATTTTCAAGGTTACCAATTTATATGCGAGTCAACAGTGCGTATGATTAATATTTCATATTAAAATAGTCCAAAATGAGCTATTTAATATTTATTGGCGACTTTAAATATGCTGCTCACCTTCTCCGGAAACCAGGGCGTCACAAAGGGCATCTGAAACGTATTTGAATACGAGTGTAGCGTATCGAAAGAGTCGGGGGAGACGGCGCCCAGCATGGAGTAAACACCGCGTGAGAATTGATTGCAGACTGTAAGCAAAAAGGGCAATTTAAATTTCATTTAAATATTCAACAATTTATTGTGTTGCATTTTAGTTTGTGTACTTTGATCATTTAAATAAATTAAATTAAATCCATCTTAAACTTAAAATTGAAATCATAAAATACTTAACCAAATATGCAGCTATTTTAATTTAATTAAAAAGTACAACTCTGCAAAAAATTAATCAACTAATCTTGCTGAAACCTACGTAGCAAGCCGCACAGAAAATTTATTAAAAATAATAATAATAGCCCACGAGTGCTGTGACACATTTAGAGTGGGCGATTTGACACTTTTCAATGTGACTAACCCACACGTGGCACTATGGTGAATTATAATCAAATATTTGACCAAAAGCCCACATTTTGAAAGTTGCTATATTCATTTGATTTTGTTAGCAGTACATTGATTTGTAATCTTATGCACATATATATTTAATATGTTACAGTATTGATATACCCAAAGAGTGCGTTCATTAATAAATGAATTTGCTGCAATATTAAAACCCTTAAAAATTCAAGAATAAAAGGACTGTTGTCAAGTTAAACTGTAATAAAATGTTGTTTGTAAAGTACTAACTAACTAAAGTTTTAATTGCAAAAGGATATACTAAATGATTTTTGGGAATACATGCAAAGAAGAGAAAGCCACGAAAAAAGAAATTTAGTTTGACTGATAACTGGCTAAAAACTATTTTTGATGTTAGATTGATGACAGTTATGTGTTACACTGAAACGAGTTTTATATTATTACCTAACATTACCCTAAGAACGATTTTAGCCTTTTCAGTCTAAGGTTCAAAACTGACATCTGATGGTTTGTAATGAATCAAATTAAATTTAATTACACACTTTTTACATATATAATAAATAATTTAAACTAGCATTTTGATACCACTTGTGCTCTTAAAATATATATAGTATATTTATAAATAACGTTTTGGAAATTCCTTTAAGCCCTTGCTGTTCTGCTTCGTTTCGCTTATGCCCACAAAATGTATAAAATACCCATAGAGCTAACGCTTTTTGATAAAAAAAATGTTTGAACGTCATGACATGCACCCATACAAAATTCAACGACATTTAGCTGTTAAAGAGAGAACGTCTGTGTATTTTCTATACTTACTTAGCCGCGATAATTTAAAGGCATCCGCCGTATTGATGACATCCACGTAGGCCTGCAGCTCGAAGCGGCGCGAGGAGACATTCAAATTGTGATTGAGCATGGCGTATTTGAAGGCCGACTGCACCTCATCTGTGCCCTGTTCAAAGATGGCGCCTGAGACATAGACAGACATAGACAGAGACATAGACATGTAAAATGCGTTAAAAGTAAGCAAAAGGTTGTTATGCTGGCAACGCTAAAAAACACACGCACACACAAAATTGTCAATTAAGTTCAAAGCAAAGGCACTTTAAACTTTGTAATTGCGTTTGCGCTCTAATTTTATTTGAGTTTTGTTGCTGGAAATGAACATAAAACCAGCTGCTGCTGCTGCTGCTGCTACTGCTGCCCCATGCTGCTTCCTGTTATTCTTGGGCAATTTGAGCCAATTTTTAAGTGGCGTTTGCTGCAAGTTAATAAGCATTGCGTTTCACCTTTCAAAGTGGCCAAAAAGCCAATTTCAAACTGCTGCTCGGCTGCCAAAAACCACTTCAAGCTGTATTGGGAATTCGTTGCTGCTGTTGTTTTATTTTTTTTGTTCGGCCAATGCATCAAGTTCACTGCGCTGTGCTGAACTGAACTACTGCACATTTGTGCCAATTCAACAGGCCGAGAGCGAACTGCTTGGGCAGTAGCTTACGTGGGCGTGGGCGTGGCGAGTGCAGCTAAGCGCAGCAATAAAATAAAAGTGCCAGCAACAGGAGCAGCAGCAGCAGCATCGAAGGCAAAGGATACATGACTGGGGGGTGCACTACTCACCTAATGGGATTTTCTCGGTTAATGATGGCTGCGCACTGGCGCCGGCTCCAGCGCCGATGCCACTGCATGTTAGCCATAATAAAAAGCAACGGCAAAAGCAGCTCAACTTTAAGCCAAAGCGCATTTTGCCGCCGTTGTTGATGTTGCGCTGACAGTTGGCTAAGGTTTTCACAATTTTATTTTGTATTCTCTGTTAACTTCGATTGCAATTTTTTGCACGTTTATTTATTTATTTTTTTTCGTTTTGCTTTTTGTTAGTTTGAGTGAAATTTGTTGTTTTGTTTGCAAGTTATTTGCAGTTGTTACCGCTTGTCGGCGGCATTTTATGCATGTTCGTTTGCTTTGTTCGCAATTACTGCGGCATTTACATATTGTAGTTGATTATGCTGCAAAATGCGGTGTCAATTGTTTAGTGATTTATTGGGATTTAAATTGTTTTTTTAAGCATTTCCATTGCCTACTTATGGGCGCTCGCTTGCCTGCGCATACAGTTTAAGTACTTAATTTAATTATTTTCTATTTGAACAGCCAACAATATACGCATGCACGCATTGACTTGCACGTGTCCTTTGCACCCAGCACAATGGAGGACCACCAAGCAGGTTACAGCGCGTTTCATTCACTTTGCGCTGATAGTCGCATTTATGCAGCACCACCCACCCACCTGGCCCAGTGTGCCTCTGTATGTGTGTGTGTACTCAGTGAACTGTATGCAAATATGTACATACATTCATTCGCCTATCTAGCAAGCCTGCTGCTCTACCTTACCCATACCCCCATGGCTGTCTGTCAACTTGTCTGCGTGTGCTGCTGCTGTTGTTGTTGCTACTGCTGCTGCTGCTGCTGCTGTGTATGTTTGTCAGTGTGTCACTGTGCCAGCAGCATGTTTGTGAGTGTGTGTGTGTGTGTACGTTCACCTGTCCCCTGATTGTTGTTGTTATGCTTTCGGTTCGCTGCTTGTTTTTGTGCTGATTTTGCGCTTATTTTAAGTGTCTTTTGTTTTTTATCTTTTCATGTTTGTTGCTTTTATTGTTAATTATTAAAAACTGCACAACTCTGACTGACTGCCACTGGCTTGTGTTTTTACAAATTTGGCTACACATGTGGCGCCACTAAAATAAAAAATATATATATCTGTTCATTTATTTTGCACTCCTCCCCCGTCGAGCTGACCACACTTATTGCAATTTTATTCTTTTCCGTTACACATTTGCAAGCTGACTGAGCTTTATTTGTATTTTTTGTGCCTTGCATGCCATTGAATTATTTAAATTATTCTTTAAGCGGCTTAAAGGGCAGTTTATATTTTTAAGCGCTATTCTTTTCACGAATAAACTGCAAGTGCTTAGTGATTTTAAGCTTTTTGTCTGTGGCAACTAATTTGATGGCTCTGGCCGCTTTCGCCTGTATCTGTTGCATTATGGAGTAGCTGCCATTTATTCATTAACCAAACATTAAATAGCAACATTTACATAAAAAGCGCTTGAGCCAAAGTTTGCCACTACATTTTTGTAGCCGCTCGTAAAAAGCAAAGCCGACGACACAGGACGCTGAGGCTGAGACTGCGACTGAGACAGGCAGACGGTTGAATTGGCCCAACTCATCAAGGATAAGACCTGTAACTGGCCGCCAGCATTAGTTGGCGCTTTTGTGAAATAGGTTAACAGAGCGCTTAATATTCATAAGTATGGCAGCACTTTAGGCACTCGGGCAACTTTTATTCATTATAATGGCAAATGGCAAATGGGCTGCGAAAAACTGAAAAACTAAAAAGCGACGAGACGCAATTTAGGATCTCCAGGGCGGCCAGGGCGTGGCCAAGTGATGCCACTTAATTAAATTTAAATTAGAAGCCTAAAGTTGAACGTCACGAACGGTTTAAGTGCAGAACAGCAGTCACCAACCCTGCTGGGCGCAACTCAACTGCTCGGGCTTATTTAGAATCTAAACAAAAAGCGAGTAAGCCCTACACCCAAACCCACACACACACACACACACACGCACACAAATAGAGGCAGCTAGATAAATGAAATGAACGAATGAATGGGCATTTAGAGCATTTGTTGTATGCTTTTGGCCAGTTGGCTATATCTATCTAGCTCTTGGCTCCAGGACTCTGGCTGTGTGAACTTGGCACTTGCGTTAATTAAATAATTATTTTGTAGCCACTTGCTGATTACATTTTATACAATTTTAGCTGCTTACTTTCATTTGCAACTTAACACATTTGCACAACACAAAAAAAAGAAGAAGAACCTACACTGATATCATCAGTTGGCCCAACATTTTCCACACACACAAGCAACAACAAAAGCGGCTGGGTGTGATAAAAATGGAACTTATTAGGCCGCAGCTGATATCGATCTATATATAAGTATATATTTATGCATGTAAGGGGCAGCTCATTAGCATTTTAATGAGGTGATTAGTATGCTAAAGCTTTGTAACAAAAATTTGGGTTTGAGCTGGCGTCTAATTAAACTTTGCCAAAGAATTTTTGTGCCTTCAGCCGAGGCGTAGCCAAATTATTTTCATGAATTTCATTGCAATCGATTTGATCAAAACTATTTCTACTTAATTTAATTTTTCTGAAATATATTTATATTTAAATCTCTGGCAAAGTGTAGCCAATTAACACGTAGCTTTTCAATTTGTGCGTGCCCAGTCTTGTGCATAAATGTTTTGGCTTTTTTGTTTGTTATCAAGTGAGTTTGGCAAGTCATCTAGTTAATGCGGCTCACACATACTTTCGACCAGTCCCAAGTTGATGAAATTTCGTTTTTCTCACATTGGTGGCTGTGTGTTTGTTTGTGTGTGTGTGTGAGTGCGTGTGTTCAGTTCGTGCAATTTCATTTGCCAAAAGTCACAAATAATGAGCACAAAATTCCGTTGTTAATATTAATGCTCATCAATATATAAAACGTTGCTCCTGCGGCATCAGCGACCAGCAGCAGTTCGTCATTTGGTACGTCTGTCAATGCCAACGGCTATCAAAGTCGACAACACACACACACCAAAAACAAAAACAAAAACAAAAGACAACAACAACCAATGAAAGTAAGAGTAAGAGAGTGTGTAAGTGATGTTGCCTTGGCAAGTGTTTTTATTTTATTCTTGTTGTTCTTTTTTTGTTATGGGTTTGGATCTTGGTCACACACCGCGCACTTAAATGCGGCTTTTCTTTAACTTGCTGACGGTTTTTCTTTTGGTTTTGTTTCAGCTCACAAAATATTTGAAAATTGGCTCTTAAGCGAGTTTTACATTTGCATAAGCTGGCGCAATTTAAAAAATGATTGCCGCTACTTTATTATCACGTAATGCCAGCAAAACCAGCACGGAGCACACACAGTCCGTAGTCCGTTATTTTATCACTCGTCTCACTTGGTTTGCCTTTTTACGATTTGCTTGCTTGGTTCGCTTGCGCGTCTCCGTATTCCGTTCACACTGGCAATACCAATACCAACCAACTCATCAGCAAGACCATCCGGCGTTTTCGTCTGTGTTGACGCGCGCACGACTGTGTACTGAAGGCTTCGCAGCATCGCACCCGTAGGCGAGCATCCATCCCGGCCGCAGCTAAGCGACAAAGCTACAAAACGCGTTGCTCTCTCAGCTTGCGCTCAGTGTACTAAAAAGGGCGGCTTGCTTGCCTTTTCGTGTCTGCAAAGCCCACGAGAGAGCGCATCGAAGAGAGAGAGCAGCGCTCATCTCGGCGTTACTGACCTAGTAACCGTTTTCAAGTTCGGGATGCTGCTGCGTAACAACAACAACAACAACAGTTGCCGCTGTCGTTGTCGTCTTGCTTGTAATTTTCCTTGCTGTCTCCCGTTTTGTTGCTTAGCTCAGCTGCAGTAAAATAGTTGTCGAATATTAAAAGCAATAACCAAATTTAGCTTCATTTAGAGAGCAAACAAAATATTGACAAAAATCGAATGATGTCAGGGCTTAAACTTGCAAACAAATTCATAAAGTTGAGTTCCCTATACATTCAAAATTCATATGAAATGTTTATAAATTCTGCATGAGCGAATAACTTGCCGACGGTTTATTTCATAGGTAACTATGATCAACGCATTTCCTCGAAAGTATTGTAAGTTACTTTTTATGGAAATTGAGATTTTGATGCTAAGCACATCTAAAGCTATTACACCGATACATATAAAATATATAGATGGGGGTTTTGATGAGATCTGTGCATATCAGACAGAAAGAAACGTATCAGAAATTGTGTACATATATTCTTCAACTTCCATATAGCCATGTCTGTCTGTATGAACGCTTAGAATTCATGCAAGTGCTAAAAACATCAGGTTTTGTCCTCCATGGCTTTCTTTTATTTATATGTTATTTTGTTAATAAATTTGCTTGCATAGAAAAAAAATAAAAATAAAAATATAATAAAAATAGGCTTAACACAACAAAAAATAGAAATGGCCACCTTCCTACACCCACCGTATCATTAGGAGATATATCTTCCCCAAGTTAGTCCTGTATTATATTATAAACCAAAATATGTAGAGAGAAACGAAAATTATGTCAAACCTACATGCTCACTTAATCTTCATGTATACAGTGGTAACGAGCAGGCCACAGGCACATGCTTTTTGAAGCATCTATATGCAGTATAGTGTCTACCTATACTGAAGTTTGTTTAATGTTCTAGTATCACACATCTGTACTCTATTTCGCTATATAGTTGGTTAAATTTGTCTTTATGTACATTTTGGTTATATTTTATATTTTGCGGTATAGGTTGGAAGCTTTTAAGAAAGTTACGATCTTTTCTAAATTATCTGGGTTGAGTTCGTTGAGGAGCTTTGTTGGGTTTGTATATATATTGTATATTAAGTATATAAAAGAATTTTGATCAGCAAGACAAGCCAAGTTAATATGGGCATATCCAGCTGTCCATCTGTCTGTATAAGCAACAGGAACTTAAAGCCTATAAGAGCTAGAGCTACCATATTTTGTATGTAGACTCTCCAATTCTGACCGTACTATGTACTATATTTTTAAATGCGTTTTATTTTAAGTTCCTCACAAATAAAATCTACGAATAGGTTTGCAGCACCAAACTTTAATGCAATCTTGTTTGTTATAAATGTTAATGAATTTTTTATACATTCAATCAGTTATTTGAAAGTAAAGAGTTCTCAATCCACATGTTAGGCTTAAAAATCTAAAAACACTCAACAGATTCCAATAGAAACTCCTAACCGAGTGATTGAAGTGCATGGTATTGATATTGTTTTATATTTATTTTGAATAATTTTAACTTTTTGACTTACTTATGTTACGTTACAGCTATGTTATGTTACAGCAACAGGCAATGTTAAATTAGCAATGCACAGCTGTTATTAAAAGTGATTGGGACTGTTGCTAGCTTAGAAGACTTTGGGTCGCTTCAAAAATTGCTTGAATTGAATTTGGTGCCACCTGCCCCATAGAATGTGAATAGTTTTAATTTAGTGCAGCAGCTGCGAACTCAATCAGTTGCATTCCGGCGTGTCCACACTACGGCAAAGCCCTCTCTGCCCTTGTTCACTTTGGCGTGCATGCAAAATCTGCGCAATCTGAACAATCACTTCAACGTGCAACAACAATCAACGGCAGCTGAAACAACAACAATACATACAAGCAGACATATATGTGTGTGTGTGTGAGGGGAAAGAAAAAACTCAATCATATGAGCAACATGTGTGCACGCGTGGATACTCATTGGAAATTCAATTTTCAATAAATGCACACAAATTGATTTCAGCATACAGAGCTTTACAAAAGCGCCCACTCACCATCGAGCACACACACACACACACACATGGATAAAAATACATTTACACACACAAAACACCTTTTTGACTCTGCGTAGCCGTATTAAGTGTGAAACTTTTCAATTTACGTTTTGTTTCTTAGCATCAAATATCCTGAGCTGCCAAAAGTATTTGCCGTGCAAGGGTCTTGGGCTTAGCGCCTTTGGCTCGGCACATTTTTATTAGATTTCAGTATCACTTAAAGTAATGCCAATTGCCGCTTTTGTTTTATATATATTGCATAGTATGCGCGTTTATGTTGCTGTTCATTTTTTATAATTTTTTATTTGGCAATTTTCTTGGTCGCGCGCTTCATTTCAAAATGTCTGGCGATAAAAAACAAAAGCAGAGCGCTCTACTTGCAGCTCTGACATGTGGCACATGTTGTTGCTTATCCCCACCTGAAATTCCGCATCATGCAGCGCAAACACTTGTTAATTACTTTTATTATATCCTCGGCTACAGTTGCACAGTCACGCAATTCATCGACCTGATACAACAGCAGCAGGAACAGGAGCAGCAGCAGCAGCAGCAGTTGCCTACCCATGGATCTGGCATTATTGCCTGTTGCTTTTGGGCTGCTAATGGGCGGTCTGTGCCGTCTCTGGAGTGCTACATGCTCACCACAGCTGATGTGGTCGGCCGTAAACAAGCGCCAGCTCTGTCTCACACTCTCCTCTCTCTCTCTCACTCCTCTTTACCTGTTACCGGTTACCCCTGCGAAAAGTACGCACAGCCACTCGCTAAAGTGCTGAGAGCTGCTGCTGGCTGCTGGTTGAAAGTAACGTCGCAGACAACAAGTAATTGCAATCAGCACCTTGGCAACGGCAACGCGCAGCTGCGCCAAAAATTATGCTACAAGCTGCACGGCGTACACATGTAGCGTATTTATTTATAAGGCAACGCTTAACACTATAAAGCGATTGATTCCTGAAGTGCCTCTCAATCAAATTAGCTACAGCAGGCAGGTGCAGGTAGGCAAAAGTATAAAAATAACTTGACTTGACTTTATACACTGAATGAAAATAAATGCAAATTTATTTTGGCTGCCTGGCAAATCAATCAAAAATACACCAAGGCTCTAATATCAGCCTTTATTAATTTTATGCCACAGTGAGTTCTATATATTCGTCGGGCTTTGTAGTGTTAAAATTATATTTACATATGTATATGCACAGAGATCGGCGTGTGCCGCAATTTATATGCTAATTAACAATTCTTAATTGCAATTTCTTTTGGCGCGCTCGAGCCGGAGCCCAAGCGCGTGCCGGAGCCCGAGCCCATCGCTAGGCGGACTTCATTAAAAGGCAAACTGTCGCATTTGGTGTAATGGTGCGTATACGCAATATGCCCATCAATCTACCACACACACGCTCACGCTCACGCACACTTATGCACGTTTACCGAGGCAGTAAGCTGTCGAGCTAAGCTAATTTTGCAACCGCGATTGACGCAATTACGCACTCGTATGTATTCCATGTGGAAATTATAGTGAATGGTCCCGGTCAACTTGATTGGCATTGTTTTCGTCGCGTTTGTCGCATGACAGGCGGTGCAAAATCAATTGAAATCAAATATGCAACGGTGTGTTGCATGCCGCACACTGAATCGTGTTGAGGCTGTCACTTGAGGTGCGCACATGTCAGTCTGCATGCAAATTATTTAGCAACTAATTAAGCGACGGAAATGAAAAGAGCCCAAAAGACAGTGAGTGCGACAGAGGAGGAGTGCGGCATTAAGTGGGATATGTTTGACAGTTAGCGCAGCTCAGGAGCTTTTCCAATTAGGTTCATAAGTTATTTATGGCGGAACGTAATCTTCTTTGAGCATTAGATGTTGTAATAAAAATGATTGAAATATAATTGAGAATTGACATAAAAGCTAAATAAACACTCACACACACACACACACACACAGACACATATTTGGCACACATGTGGCAGTAGCTTATAAAATCCTGGTGGCTGGCTTGACAGGCACTTACAATCAACGATTACCTTTACACCTGCCATTGTGAAAATAAGCCATAAGCGGAAATTACATCAAAAGGATATTGTTATATCGATGAGGCTAGGAGCAGCAACGGCAACGGCAACGGCAACGCCAACGACGACAAGCCCAGCCAAATAGCAGAAAAATAAAGTATAGCAAAAGGTGCCATAAAATAAATAACATAAGAAACCAAATAAACATTTTGGCAAAGGCAAAAGGCAAAGGCAGAGTGTAGCCGAAAACTTCCATTTCACTTCATGTGTGTGTGTGTGTGTGCAGCGGATGTTTGGCATAAAATAGACTTATCCTAATGAAAAAAGTCTTGCAGGCACGTTAAGTAAGATATGTGATAGCACAAGGCGCTGTCAACTGACGGGGGCAGAAGAGCAGGGAGCTGAGCTACTGAGCTGAGCGACTAGCTTTAAGGCGTCGAAACGTTAAAAGTTAGGCATGGCAATAGCTAAAGCTAAGCGGCTTACAATCACATACACACACACACATATATTAGACAGCCAGACAGACACACACACACACCCTTTCTTAAAGCTTTTGCTTTTGCTGTCGCTTTTGCTTGGGGGCGCGTCTCATTTGCTTTCATGTAAAACGATAAGAATTTAAATTGAAATAGTTTTGTGTGTGCCGTGCCGAGCCGTGCCCTGGCCCATGAATGTTACAAGCAAATTGAGTACATTTCGTAATTTTTTACTATTCAGGGCCACTAATTTGCATGCCGACTCTTAAAAGTTTCGCTTTTGATAGGCGCACGTTGAACAATCTCAAATTGAACGCTTGCCATTGTCAGCGACAGTGCAAAAGCCAAAAAGGAGTCAAGTGTACATTATGCTGCCAGCAACTGCAGCACCCCACCCCCCCTGCCACACTCGACACGGACTTGAGGCGACGACTCGTGTGAGAGAAAGTGGCCACAAGAGCAGCCTGACTGCCTGCCTGGCTTGCTGACTGCTCAGTTGGTCAGAGATAAAACTGTTTGTGCGCCTGGCTTGGTTGCCTTGGCGCAACCTCAGTTGCCGATGCTGCTTATTGTTGCTGGCTTGTAGAAAATTTAATTAGCCATTGAATGTAGTTACAGTTGCAGCTGCAGTTGCAGCTACAAGTTGCAAAGTTGCAAGTTTAATGCATAAATCAAATGACAGCTACTGACAGTTTTGGGGCCTGTCAACAGCCTGGGCGGCGACCTAATTGCCAAATGACCTGCATTTTTGCCCAAAGAAACATGACAACAACATAAACACAAACACAAACAAGCACACACACACACACACAGAGAGACATTTAAGCAAATTGTTTTGCTGCGCTAACCAAGCTCAGTTCAGACACAAGTGTCTTTATAGTCTCTATAGAGTATAAGTGCTTCGTTGTCGCGTAGTTTGTTTCCCTTTTCTTTTTTTATTGTGTTTTTCCGCTGGCGGCGCGCTTTTCATTTTGCTTTTCAATTACGCTGGCCTGGCGCGCAGTTGGCCAGTTTCTCATATTTTCTACGAATCTTTTTATTTTACATTCTTTGCTCTTGGTTTTTTTTTTGCCGCGTCTGTTTGTTGTTTGCCTAACCGCTGATGCCCCAACGCAGGCTCTGTCTGGTTTTATTTGGCTCGCTGCGCTTAAGTTTAATTGCAGGCGCTGTAGCTGCTGGCGGCTTAGGCTAAGCGCCTCACTTTAAGCCTTTTCAGCCGTATCAGGCGTATGCGTAATAAGCAACTCAACTCAAATAGTAGCCAAGTAAATATTGAAAGTGGCAACAATTTAGGCGGAACTTGCTAAAGTGCTGCACTTCCATGCCGCATGCCACGTCCACTGCCCACATTGTCAAAGCTAATAAAACAAATTTGCGTTAGCTCATTAAAGCTGCACCACCGCCGCACCACTGCACCCCCAAATTGCACTGCGGATGCCATAAACTACAGAATTTATGTGCACGACAATTGAATTCAATTTCCAATGCGTCTTGGGACTGAAACGAGCACATTGCAGCGACCCAGACCCAGACCCAGCCCCAGCCCCAGACTCAGACCCAGACACGGCTGTCTGCAGTAATAACTGTAATTTTTGGCCAACATGCATAAGTCTGTCTCTGTCTCTGTCCAACACTGGCTGCTTAACAATATGTTGCTCTCTTAAAAGCAGCCAAGCACTCCGCCTTCTTCTTCTTGCTCTTCTTCTTGGTGTCTACGCTTAATATTTATGACTTAATATATGCGCACACGTCTCGCTCTCGATTTAAATTGCTGCATAATAATTCTAAAACTATGCTCTGTGCATTTTTGTCACATACTCTGGCTACAGCAATGAATTATTGAGGTACAAAATTTATTTTCCTGTGCATTGACATTCGCCTTGGGCAATTGTTAATTATTTGTAATTTATACAGCTTGATCAAAGCTAAATTAATATGAAGGCTGTGCGCAATGCTATTACCGAGTAATTCACAATGCTTGCATTTAAATAAAGACAACAAAAAAAAAGCAAAATAATAGTGCAAAATTTGTATTAAAAATTCTCACGCCGAATGTTATTAAATATGCAAAATAAGTGACAGCGTTTTCAGTTATTAAAATTGAAATTGTTGCGCACAAATTAATTTGCAATCTGACTCTAGGGGATTTTGTCCTGCAGCAGTGCAAATAAATATGCATATAAATAAATAAATAAATGCATAACAGCTTATGTTACATACAACATTTTAATCATTTATGCAACAAAGTACTGGGCAGTGAGTATTTCGATTTCGATTTTTCGATTTTGTTGCAAATTTAAAACTGTGATTCTTGGCAGCGAGGCGCACATTGAAATTTGGCTGGCGAAATTTATGGTTTAGAAAAATGTTGCCAAAAACTCAGTTTGCAGTATAAAAGCAGCGCCAAGCAGAGATAATAGCTTTTGATTACAGTTTATGGATGTCGCCTTTGGCCTTTTGTGGGTGCTGGCCAAAAACTTCAGTGCTTAGATAGGGGTGCCGGTGGGTGGGCGCCATAACGGCGTCTAAAGTTGGTCAACAGCAGCAGCAGCATAAAAGTACACAGCACACACCACTATGGATATGGACAATGGACTATGTCGACGTCGATGTCGACGTCGACTCTGTGGACTCTCTGGCACAGTTTTGTGCGTTTTAGCAATTATTGAAATTGTTTCATGGCGCAAAACCCAATTGACTTTTATGCAAATAAAATTACGCGATTGCGTACTCGTTGGCTCTGGCTGGGAAGAGCCAAGCATTGATTTTTATTTACCGCTCTGCGAATTAAGTGCAGCCAATAGCAACAAGAGCAGGAGCACAAGCAGCTTTGCGAATAGTGTGCAGAGGTGGCAGAGGCAGTGCCACATTTTCATAACGTAAGTGAATAGAAAATTGAATAAAATCTAATAATAAATGCTTTTATGCAGCCCTTAAGCACTCTGAAAAGATGACGACAAGGACAACAAGCCAAGAGCGAGGGCATGCAGATGCTGTGTGCTGGTTGGTGGTGGGGGTGACGGTAGAGAGAGCAAACAGGACTACACGTAATGGCAACGAAGATGTGAAGCAAGCTACAAGCTCATTGGTGTTGCCAGGACATGCTTCAATAGACACGTTTGCAAAAACACAAGCTCACAATATACTTGGCAACTTGAAACTGTCTGCGTACGTGTATCTGTGCGTGTGTCAGTGTGTGTGTGTGGGTGTGTTGAGCTGACATCAATGTTGCTGTTTTGCCTCAAAATGCACGCACTGCATGTCCTTTTTACGAGTACATTTGCAGCCAAATGCAGTTCGTCGCCTTTGGGCCTGTCGCTCTATTTGATTTGACTTGCCTTGACTTCAACTTGGACTTGAGCTACGCTTTAAGCCCAATGTGTTGCACCAATCTCGCTTGGCAGCCGCACTTAACTAGTTTGACTTGCAATTCATTTAGCTCAGGCATTTCAAATGCTCTAATAGAGCACACCTGGCTGCCCCAGCTTCAGCTTCGCCTTCAGTCAGCTCCAGCGCTCCTTTTGCCTTACGCCTTTCGCCTTTCGCCGCTGCCAATGCCCGACACAGACGAATGGCAGTAAACTCGTTTTGAAATTCTGTTATTTCAGCTTCCATATACCATATGCCAACTGTTTGGCTCCACTTCACTCCACTCCACTCGACTTTGCTGAGTGCTGCCAGTCAATTTATTCAATAATTCAAGTTTACCGAATGCTCGCCTGCTGCACAAAAGGACACTGAAACTCAGCAGGCAGCAAAGCGGCATAACAAGCAGCAGCAGCAGCAGTAGCAGCAAAATTTTGCTAGAACCAGATGAAACAATGCCATTTGCACCTGTCGTAAAATGTGTTTTAATACACACAGGTACAGCTGCATTATAAGCTGAGCACATGCGTGTTTCGCAATTATTATACACTTTGATATTTTTATAAAGCATGGAAAAGAGTATCATGAAGTTATGCGAATGTATGCAACAGGGATAAGGTCGTGTGGGAGACGCACTTCTTGATTTTAAGCCACAAACTGAGTCACTTAAGTGCTGTCCGTCTGTATGAGCAACATGAACTCAGAGACTATCAGAGTTACAGTATGCAAACTTCGTAAGCAGATACTTCTATTTTCGGAGCTAATCGTTTTTTATTTGTGAAATCGGAAATCGAAGACAAAGACACAATATTTAACTGATTGATCTCACTAGCTTTATCATGTTCCCAACTGATGCCGAAAATATCAATATCAATTTGCCATAAGTATCGCGGCAGCTTGTGGGTGTATCAAGTGTGTCAAGAAGTTGGCTGTGCTTCACTTTAATTTTATAAGCGCTTTGTTCTAAAGTTTTCAGAAGTTGAAACAATAATTTGACTGTTAACTCGTTGCAGTTGCTCTGCTGGCTACATTTGCAAATTAATTGTTATAGTTGAAGCTAATGTTAATCACAGCTAGAGTCATTAAGAATTAATTAAGAATTTATGGTAAATTAAAATTGTATCAATGCGCACCGATTACAGTTGCAAATAGTTTTATAAACAATTAACTTTTTGTGGGCTGTAAACTTCTTAGACAGCCAAAGCTCTTAAAATTTAATCTATAACCTCCAGAGAGCTGCTGCTAATGCAAAGCTTTCTAATTGAAACTGTTGTTAAGCAGCTTTAAGCTGCTGTGCTGTGGCAGCAAATAAAACTTTTTACACCACATAAATTGCTGAGCTATTTTTATTTGCTTAGCATCGTTTATCAGGCAAGCCAATTGCCCAGCTATGGCCATAGTAGTTACAGTGTATTGTATATATTGCTGTATATGCAGGCACTTGGCCGCACTTGGCTTATTTATTAGCTGGACTTTTGAAAATATTGCATATTTATTTGGTATTTATTGTGGCTGCTGCTTGCTTGCAGCTTTAATATTTATTCTCAGTGCTGCCTTTTTCTGTTTATGTTGCCGCTGCTGCTTTTGATACCATTATTATTATTATTATTATTATTATTTGTCGCTCCCGTTTGTTTGTAAAGTCCCTCAAGCTGCAGCTGTGTGTGCTCATTACTTCACTTGCGGCGTACGTAATTCAACTGCCGGCGACAGCGCCCACGAGGAAGAGCAGCAGCAGCAGCAGAACGGATAGTCAAAGCGTCGAGTCGAAGCGACCGAAGCGACAATTGGGGACTGACATAGTTTTGTTGCATAGCGAGAGTTTGTTATATTGCTTTTGCCATTTTTTGCACTCCGTTGTTTATTGTTGTTGTTGCTGTTGTTGTTGGTCTGCGAGTAAAGATTTATGTGCCAGTTGCTACTTCAAATGTAATTTACAGCAGACGTCGCGTAAAATTTATGCGCAGCGAGCGTAGAGCGATTAAAAAATTAAAATCAACTTTCCAAGACTACACATTGCACAGTTGCAAGCTGAGAGCTGCATGTGGACAGACTTTTGTTGGCCACTGTAGTTAGATGATAAAATTTTCCTGCTGTAGCTAAGCGTCAAATGTCATGAACTGGAGCTCTTCAGTTCACACGACACAGACGCGCGCTCACTTCAAATCGACATTTGCACTTTTTCACATGCTTCCCACTCACTCACTCTCTCTCTCTCTCTCATCTCTCGCTAGAGTGCTGAACCTGAAGAGTTGACGTAGTAGACACACTGTTGGCTTCATTTTTTTGCTCCAGTTTCGTTTATGCTTTTTAGATATTCATATTTTGCCATTGATGATATTTTCACTACTTTCGTATGCATTACACGTATGCCAACCCACACACACACACATAAGACACATATACAGTGAGCTGGCATAGGATGTACTCTTGGCCAGCACCTTTGGGCGTATTTAACCGCTATACCAGCACGGAACCGTGCACATCTCTGTATGCTGCACTGTGTCTGTCTCTGTCTGTAGTGGTGTGTGTGTATTAAATTTGCATATATTTGACTTAACACATCCTCAAAAAATTGCGAAAAACGCGTATTAATTTGCGATAGCTTGAGCATATACCTTGACGTAGTCTTTCCGTTTTCCCTTTTCTACACAATCGCTCACAAAATAAATTTTGTCCATGAGTCTAATTTGGCTCTACAAAAACTTTATTTCTGCTTATAACCACCCAACGACATTTTAAATATTAAAAGGCAATTTTTGAATTATAACTTTGAGCTCCGTCGGTCGCTTGTGCAGTTGCTTTAAAAATCGTATTCAAATGTTGATATATAGTGTGGACATTTACAGCTAAAAGTATAAATTTAAAAATTTATTATTAGAGGCGGACCGCTTATATTGAGCTTTAGAATGTCGAGACACCTAGCCGTCGAGGGAGATCCCTGCGTGGGCCGATGCTATAAAACAAGTGGCGCCTAATACCATGATACTAGTCTGCCTATGCCTAAGAAGTACAGCACGAAACGACTCGGTATATGTACAAACACTACCACAAACACGCTTTATACTACAACACACCCACAACGCCCCAGAACCCCCACCCCCACGGAGCCACTGCCTATAGCACCCAAACTATGGGCAAGAATCTCACCAACACGCAGCAGGATGCAGCGCAATTTATGCCGCGCCTCTCAGACGCCTTATGGTAGCTAAGGCGTCCTAGGACAGAGCAGCGCAAACGCAGAACCGAGGCTCTTACGCCCCCATTAAACATGGCTAGATGAGACCTCAGACCTCAGTGACTACAGTCTCCGAGTCTCCAGCATTAGCGACTATGTACATGCAACATAGCATATGTATCTGCACTTTTATGACACTCATGTAAGACGAGCAACTACGTACTCGAAAGGAAGCCACAACGACCCAGGCCCATGCGAGCAGCCACGCGCGACACACGACAGCAGCCAGCAGCCGCGGCAGAGGCAAGCGGCCTCATCACCGCCCTCCGACGAAGCGACATACTAGCCCCATTCGACCTTGAGCCTAATAGCGGCAGATACACTAATCAGATGCAGTCAAAAGGTCAGTCATAGAGCAGCACACCTCGTAGTATCGGTCGACAACGACGTGACTCTTAGCACAGACACTTGGAAGGAGAATATATGACGACTGATATCTGCAAGCCATGACCACCCAGCAGCCGCCATGCGTCGTGAGTTCGATCATGAGGATCGCACAACGGATATCCGGGATAGAGTAGACATATAGAAAGTTGCGCGTGTGTGTGTGTCTTGATATAGTATGTTTGCCAAGCAACTACTGCCGAGACAAAGGCAATTTTAGATAAGAAAAACAAAACAGCGCGCTTACAGCCACAATAAAGAGAGCCACACACACACACACACTAGCTCAAGTGTCATTTATGCGTTTTAATGCGGGAATTTAATTTTCAAATTAAGTAAAGAAGTTTGCGTAAAAAGTTTGTGTGGCTTACACAAGCAGAACCGCCCCCCACTCTTCACTCTTCACTCTTCCGACCCAACCCTGGGCAACTGTTTTAATAAACTTCTTGCATTGACAATTTGCGCTCAAGTGAAAGCAAAAAAAACGCAACCCGTAAAAAGTAAGAAAACATAAAAATAAAATATACGCTCGTTTGTAGGTTGCAGACACTTGATTCGCGCTTCAATTAAAATTAAATATAATTTATGTACGACGAGCAAATGTCAAGGGCTAAGCCTACTACGACTAGTCCTAGTACTAGGACACATGGCTTGGCTATGTGTGTGCCAGGACATCAAAAGCAAAGCAGTTATTTGGCTGTTAGCTGGCCTTAGTAGCTGCGTTAGCTTTCGTGCTCGCTTTGAAGTAATTTTCGTTACGTTTATTGATTGCTTTCGCTTTGGCTTTTGGCAGTTCCGTATAATTTTCGTTTTGTATCAATTTGCAATTATGTTTCAATCAATTTTATTGTTATCTAATCTGCAGCGCAAAATTGATTGCTTTCCTTGCAGGCAAACTGGCTACAGCTAGAGCTGCTGCTACTGCTGCTCCCAGCCAAGTTTAAATTCCAATTGTGGTTCAATTTATATATATGCCCATTACACCGACTGCTGTCCATTTCAGCTCCAGTGCAGCACAACCGCTTGTTAGGCTCAAGTGTCGCACATAAATAAACGACGTAGCTTGTTAAGCGCACTCCCAGGACGCTTGCAATGCCAGCAAGGATGCAACAATCGCTAACAAGATTTAAAGGTCACACAATTCAAGCAAAGCTACGAGCACTCATTAAATAAGAGAGTAACTTATAACTTTTAGCATAAACAATCTGAGCGTGGGAGTAAAGGAATTACAGCACGATAATTGGTTGTCCAGCTTAGTTTACTGCATCTAAATATTTAAAAAGCAAAGCTAACGGAACTAACGTTAACTTTCGTAAACGTAAAACTTTAAAGCTTGAGCTTATATCCAGGGGCTTAGCAAGTTATGGAACGGGGTAGCTACTATGTAAAAATTCTGATAAATTATATTACTGTATATTATGCAAATTATGATAACAACAACCTATATACGATACTGAATTTGCGGCTGACAGAGTTTGTTGAGCTAATATCAATACAGCTAGAGAAGTCGTATCAGATTTAAGAGTTATTGGACAAGAAATGGAGAATGGACATTCAGAGCAAAAAAATTACTTACTCTTGGATAAGCGGTAAGGCCCATAGACGAACTTCTATTCCTAAATTAAAGTCTTTTCATTATAATTATGGATATCAGAGCAAATACTTAAATGATAATGCTGAAACTTGTGTTGTATGGACTGGAATCTTCCTTAATAATTAAGTTTTTTTGTAAGCTTAAAATTATTTTGTATTGTTCTAAAATATGCACTAGACTTTTACATTTTATCAAACTAACAAATCTACAATTAAGCATTTTACTTAATAATTCAAAATATTTATTTACAGGTCGATTATTGTACAGCAAATAATCTAATAACAAAGGCAGGCAGTTAAAGCCGCTTAAAATTACTAAATAAACATATTATTTATTATAACAAACACATAAATATTACTGCACCGCTTAGAGTGCAAAAAATATAAAGTTAGATTTGAAAGAAAGAGATTAAGAAACTCCTTTGCTGCTGTCTACTTCGACCCTTGCATGACATCCTGACTACGCCCATGCTCAAGTGCTCAAGTGACTGAGACTAGTGCAATTAAAGCGTCTTTTTAATAACAATTAAACTTGCTACGTATTTTCCATTTTGCAAACATAAATCTTGTCTATTTCAATAAAGCTTACTGGCATAAACTACTTTTGTAAAAATTATTTGCAGTCTACTTTTATAATTTATACAAGCTAAATGCTCACATTCAATTGTTTGGCATGGCAAATGGTTTTGGTCCTGACTCTGTCCTGTCTCTGCGGCGCGTAAGCTAAAAACGTGCATATATCATCGATAAAGGGCATTAGTAAATGTTTGTTGAATACGCACACACACACATACAGACATATTTTTGTTGTTTGTTATGTTGCTGAATGGTAATAAATGCGGCATCGTAAATAATAGCAAATACCTCTAGTATTCAATGGCCTGGCTGAGGCCCAACGAGGGCAAGAGAGATGCAGCGATATTCAATTTATGGCATATTTTTCAATGCAATTGAAATTGTGCATGGCTTTAACTTGCATGTCCTTATTGTTTATTATTATTATTATTATTATATTGCTATTAATATTTAATAATAACAAGCACCCACAGCCGGAGAGTCAGAGAGCTGACGAGTCTGCAATTTATTTATTGCCACATTGAGCGCGCGCGTTTTTATTGTTTTTAAATTTATATGGCCAGTTGCTGTAATTTTTTGTGTTATTAATGATTAAAATATTTATCATTTGGCGGCTTAAGTGCAAATTTATACGCCCAGGCAATACCTTTAAACTGGCTGCTGTCGCTGCTTTTGTTGTTGTTGTTGTTGTTGTTGTTGCGGCTCTTTTTAAATAGTTGTGCTTTATTTAATTACACACCAACGCCACAGGCATATTATACACAGCCGCATGTTGGCTGTGCCTTTTAATTAATCTGCAGTCGATTTGCGAGTAAAACTTTATAAAAATTGGGTATACAGACGAGAGCAGGCAGTTGGCGACACAGCGATGTAAAATGCTGCAACGAATCGTATATCATAATATAATATTAGCTTACGAAAAAATTAACTTTTCATTATCTTTTTTCTATGACAAAGTCTCTCACACTCACTCAATAATAAATGAGCTCACATCAAGTTTTAATTACTCGTAATTGAAGTGACAAAAAGTAGCAGTAATTAAAGTGGAAATAAATCATGGCGGATATCAGATGGGGCAGATGGGGACTCCCCTCTAAATTGATTGACATTTTTTTCTGACCCACAGCAGGCCATGTCGGCTTAGTTTACATATAAAGTTTACAGCTTTTATATTGTTAGCTTGCAACATGACTGAAGCTGAGGAAAACGAACTGCGACTTTTTTGGCACTGGGGTCCGATGGTCTCACTGATCCTAACGCTGACTGTGGTAACGACCACATACATTTGGTGGCCAGTGGAAAATCACACTAGACTCAGCGCACATTTTGGACTCTATATGCTGCTTTATCTGCTGGCGCTCTACAACTTTGTAATGTCCGTGCTAATGGGCCCTGGTCTTCTGCCCAAGCACTGGCAGCCCAAGGAGCCAAAGGACACCAGATTTCTGCAGTATTGTCACAAGTGCGAGGGCTATAAGGCGCCCCGAGCGCATCACTGTCGTCGCTGCAAGCGCTGCGTACTAAAAATGGATCACCACTGCCCCTGGATCAATCGCTGCGTGGGCTGGGCCAACCACGCCTACTTCGTCTACTTTTTATTCTTCTATTTGCTGGGCAGCATACACTCGGCTGTAGTCCTAGCCTGTGGCTTGTATCAGTTTGTGAGCGACAATTTTATGCTGCAGCCCAAGAAATTTATAATCCTGGTGCAGCAGAATTACCTAAGCGTCATTATGTGCGTCACTTGCTTCTGCATAGCCCTGGGCACGGTGCTGACTATGATAAAGCTGCTCGTCATACAAATGTACGCCATATTGACAAACTGCACAGACATTGAGCAATGGATATGGAAGAAGGCGCAGGTGCGTCGCTACTGCAGCCAGCAGCAGCTTCAGCCCTTTGTCCATCCCTACCACCTTGGCTGGTACGGCAATCTGGGTCAGGTGTTCAACATGGACTCGCAGTACCGCAGTCGCGGCATCGATTGGCCCATGAGAGCGAATTGCGACCAGTACGCACTCACAATCGAACAGCTGGCCCAGAAGGCGGACAAACGCAATCGCACGCGCATCTACAGATGCGTCAAGCGTGCCACAGGCAGTTGGCTGCCGCTTTGGTCACAGGGCCTAATGGTCACCCTGTGCCTGCCTTGCACGGACGATCCCCGCATAGTCCTGGAGCCAAACGATCTCGTGAGGGTGACACGCATAGGCAGCCATTGGTTATTTGGCGAGCGTGTGCTCTCCGAGCTGGAGGAGCGCCGCAAGCAGCCGCGGCCTGGCGCCTTGCGCGGTTGGTTTCCCAGACCTTGTGCTGTCGATATCACCGAAACTTCCAACTGCAAAGATCAGTCGAATAAGAGTAATTTCAAATATGAGTAGAGCCAATCCAAGCAGCGACAAAGTAAAATACTTTGAATATAATAAAAGTTCATTTGAGCCTATTAAATCATTGATTTTTATATCTAACATCCACGGAGTAACAAACAATTATGTTCAAAGCAAGGCATTGATTGATCATAAATAAAATATTTATATTTAATAAAT
This sequence comes from Drosophila busckii, assembly GCF_011750605.1. Classification (NCBI taxonomy): domain Eukaryota; kingdom Metazoa; phylum Arthropoda; class Insecta; order Diptera; family Drosophilidae; genus Drosophila; species Drosophila busckii. The sequence continues at coordinate 14,774,132 of NC_046606.1, read as the reverse complement.
AGCCTAAATATAGATTTCAAACTTTGAAAGCCTCTACCATTAAAACGATTCAGCAAATAGAAAATAGTTGGGGCAACTTATTACCTTCAATAAAGTTTTTTTCGACCCGAAATGTTTTTATATTGACGGCGACCCCAGAAATGGTTTATTTAAACCAGATGCTTCCGAACCTAAGAGCTGCGATCTCTTACTAATATTTAAAAACAAAAAAAATGTTTGAATGACAGTATATAGTTAAGGGTAGTCGTATAGTGCGTATATAATTACATGTGCAGGATCTAAATATATAAATCGGACAGTCTAGATATACCCTTATTTACATTTTTTATAAAAAATGGGAGAGTGCACAACAAATTATTGAAAATTATAGAGAGACGGGGGCAAATCTTTGCAGGCCAAGTAGCCAGTAACAATTATTGTTTTTCAAACAATATTAATGTCTTTATATTTCTGCAACTTCCAATTCAATTCCAATTCCAAAATGTAAACGCTGCAGGCATTTTCAAGCTATTTATAGAATGTTGTTCCGACTGAGATCCAATTATAATCCTCTTAATGACTATCAATTCCAACTTTGAAGAGTTCTCTCTGCTTAAAGTGCACTAATTTTTATTACAAATTCCAAGGAGCATCAACTAATCAATACACGCCATACATATTTTAAACACTTTCCATTTTTATGATTTGTTTTTAGTTTTAGTGGCACACTGCTGTGCATAAACTAGAGTAGGAAACAGGAACTCGTCTCTCTGCCCCTGCCACGTTTTATGCAAGTGGATTTACTTTTTTTCTATGTGTGTGTGTGTGTATTCAAATAGAAAGTAAGCTGCAACAAGGCCGTTTGCTATGGCATTGAAACTCACAACTCGCGCTGCAAGCGAAACACAAAAAGCAATGCATACAAAACATAGTTAAGCTCAAATGGTGGATTTGCTATTTCATCCCCGACTAGGTACGTCCATAACAAAACAAACAATGGCCAGCAGATGTGAGCCAACAACGAACGAGCAAATTAAATGATTCATTAGCGCATCAATCGTTGCAGCTGAACGGGACTGGGAGACTTGAGATTCGGCCTTAATTGCATTTGCAGCTTTAAGTATTTTCTTTAATTTAGTTTATTTGCATGGCCCTCAGTCATGTAGTAGACGCACACTGGGGAAATCACACCAATATCAGATCAGATCAGCTGCTGCAACATATTGGCTATACTCATGTCCAAGTTGCAGCTGCTGTTTGTTGTCCTGACTTGTCGTCCTGTTGTGTCTCAACTCGAGACTGACTGGCTGGCTGACTGGCTGCTGGTGTTAAGCTTAGAATTAGATAAATGTAATTTGAATTTGTGTGTAAATTGCTGAGAAATATGCCGCTGGGAAATCAGTTGTGTCGTTGTCATAAGTTAATAGGCGCTGGGACTCGACTCCAGTGCCTTTGGCTGGCGTTGTGCTCTGGCTATGGCTCTTGCTCTGGTATATGACAGGCAATGATAAATCAATGCAATAACTGCGCACGACTCGATAAATATTTGCGTAAAGTGTTGAGGCGCACAGGCGCGTGAAATGCTTCAAGTGGGCGTGACAAGAGCAGTGGGGGGCGGTGAGTGAGCGAGCCAGAGAGCCATTGTTAGGGTCATTTGGGTGACGGCGCGGAAAATGCAAAACAAATAGGCGCCTTTGGCAGCAAACAAAATCAATAACAGAAAGGTTATGTTTTTTTTGTAGGTTTTGCCCGCGTCTGTCTGGGGAATTGAGGTCGCAAGGCAGCAGAAACAAAAAAGCCATAAATATGTTCATACGTTAAAAATGAAAATGAAAATAGCATAGCCAAGTGCCAACAGCTATAAACATAAACAATGCAACTTTGTAAGCGCACTTACTTTTTGACTATTTCCATTATATTTATTTGGTTCGTTGTTCGTAAGCGGAAATAAAATAAATTTTACATAAACATTTGCCACCCAACACCAACACCAACAACAACAACAGCAACGATAACGACGAAAAACAACTTTAATGACTTTTGTCGTTGCAAAATAATTGTGCGTGAATTTTTTCTTGGTCAGAGCCGCAACGCGCTGCACGCTTTCAATGTCCTGCTGGCATTTAATTTCACGGACTGTCGTCCATTTTGTGCTTTGGCAACATTTTTTGACTTTTATGCGCCAAACCGCGACGCTTTGTTTGCCCATCCCCCAACTTTTTCCATTCCTTTCCTTTTTTTTTTTGAGGCTAAGCACAGCATTTTCATTCGCACTTGATGTTATTGTCGCTGTCGTGATTTGATACTTTTAGTTTTTCTTTTTTCCTTTCATATGCCACATTTTTTTTAGTCTGCCGCCTGCGAGGCTTAAAGCGCACAATCATTCGCTTTGTCTGCGACGGCAATTAAGCACTACGTTAGGCACTACGTTTATCTGCAACAATGACATACGTTGCTCAGGTATCATTTACTGCCAAGCTGGAACAAAGGCAATTACGACATCATTAGTGTAAGCTGCAGCGGAAGCACTTAAAGCTCTCCCCCCTAAAGCCTCGCCCACGCCCACGTGCTCGCCTTTTTCAGTAACACAAGAGCCGAGTATATAAAAGCAAGCTCAGGTGCAACCAGCAGCCAGCGGCGTGAGCGTGAGCTCGCTTCATCAGCGGCCACAAAAATGTTATGTCTCCATCAAGTCAATGAAGGCTATAAAAATGGCTGCTCAGCTACCCATCAATGTGCCAGTGTGCAATAGCCAATGGCCAATTGCCAGCTAGCTAGCCAATCAAAAAGCTGTAAACATTTTTCTAAAAATGATCAAATTTGCCGGGACTTTTATGTGACAGCTCATATAATTTATAAGACGCGTAAATATAAAAATGGCTGAACTGCGTATGAAAATATTTGATACGTATACTTGTTTTGCTCATGCGGAAAATCAAAATTAGCAGATATAATAAGACATTTGGATAATAAAAACAATAACTAGACAGAGACTTAACTGAATCTATGTTATTTCCACTTTTGTAAATGCGTTTTTCATCAGCGAATCACCAAATCCTGTACCACTGTGGCCAGCGTGGCTTGTGGCTGAGTTTGCCAAAGCTCAATTTACTGCATTCGCATTTCTGGCATGCTATCAATTTTACGAAATTGATATTGAGCGCGCGGCCCAGCCCTGGCGCTGCTCCTCGCCTCGCCCACACTCGTCCGCATTCAATCAATTCAAATGCCAGGCGTCTAACAAATTGTGAGATTTTCGCTTTCTTTGGCAGCGCACGCCAATGGGCAAGAACGCAACGTCCCGGCGCTCTCTGACTTTGCTTAGCTTTGCTTTTCTGCTTCCATTCTCCGTTTGTTGTTTTCGTTATTAATTTGAGCAGCAACTGAATCTGAATCTGAAACTGCGAATGCGACTGACACAGAGCGAAGGCGATATGCACGCAATGCATGTGAGGCAAGCCGGGACAGGCCAGGCCTCAATGGAGCGTCGCACAATTCCGCATGGATTAGCACATCCTGGCTGTCTGGTCGTGAGCACATTGATGAGCAACGACAGCCAGATGAAGTCCTTGGTGTATTTTTTATTGCAGCTGCTTTTCATTACTTTTGCTGCAGCACTTGCTTCGCTTTGTGTAAGTTTCTGGAAGACGCTGCTGACTGTTTATTTATGGCACTGCCACTCGCCCAGGCCCAGAGTAATTTTTCATTATTTAAAATGAAGTGAATTGCAGTTGGTTGCCCGCTGTTGCAGTGCAGTGAAACTCTATGTGCCAGGGCTTGGCAGCCTCTACTTTTCATTCATTCTTCATAAATAATTTATTAATTACAAAAGTTTCTAGGCACTCGGGGCGCATGCAAATGCTCCATGGACACGAGTCCAGTGGTCCACTGGCGGGCAACAGTTGCAAGTGAAAGTTGCCGGGCCAGGGCAGGCCTGGCCAAAGCCAAATATGGCCAAAATAGTATTACTTGCAATGTACTTTTGCGACTTGCCAAGCAAAACTTTTTATTAGTTGAAGCTGCCACTCTACGATTCTCCATCTCAGTCTCTCTCTCTCTCTCTCTCTCTCTTACTCTTTTGGTTTGCCTGCTCTTGGCATGGCGTATTTTTCCATATTTTAATTGACAAAAGTTTTATGCCAACTGGTCTGTTTTTATTCGTTTGCATTTACGCAACTTTTTTGGTCGATCGCTTGGCCAGCATGTCTCAATTCATTTGTCAAATATTAGACAATAAATTAATGAAGATAAATTCACAAAAGCAACAAGCAGTAAGCACATTCCGCCGTCGACTCCGGACTTGTCTGTTGGTTTGACAAGATTTGCTTGTTGAATTTGCAGCTAATTGACAGACAACTTTGACAAAATCTGCACTTTGGTTTTTGGCCCACACTGTGTGCTTTAAGTGCCGAGCGTGCTGCTGATGCCGCGAGTGCATTTGTGAATCATGTTTGATGCATGTGTCAACAGACAGACAGACTGACAGACAGACAGACAGAGGGCGCAAGCTGCGGCAGACGCGCACTTAAATTGTCACAAGATATTTAGAGGCTTTCACAGTCTGGCAATGCATTTGCCTGCTTTATGTCTAAATATGCAAATCATAGCAAAAGGCAGAGAGCGACCGAAAGAGAGCGAGAGCAGCGCAACTTATAAATACGTGATTAATGCCACTTTTGATGGTGTGCGTGTGCTTGTGCTTGTGCATGTGCTTGTGTTTGTGTGTGTGTGTCACAACTGGTTGACAGTTTTAGGCAATGCATTTAAGCTGACAGCTGACTGCCTATAAAATGCTATATACTATTACCAAATAGTATATGCTGCTGGAATTATTGGCTTAGGCTTTTGTCTGAGGACATAAGGCCAGGCCATTAGCATTCCATATTTCCATCAGCAGCTCATTAATGTGCTCACTAACCAAATTAACAGCAAAATTTAAGCGGCTTCGTTGTTTGACTAACTCAATTTGCGTGCCAAGCCCAGCAACATGACAACAATATGGAGCACAAAGTGAGCAGGGGGCAGGGGGCAGGGGCAGGCCAAAGCCGTAGCATACAGCATGCTTTTAGTGCGTTAGTATAGGTATGTATATGTATGTGCCATATATTGTGAACAAAGGACACTGATTGCTCTTGACAAGACACCTAATGATGTGTACATAAAGTTATCTGGAGCATTGTGTAATGCATTTAACTACAAGTATAGCAACAGCTACTAGAGCGTAAGAGAGAGAGAGAGAGAGAGAGCGATGACGTTCCTATCATTTACATCAACTTGCTATGAGTAATTAAGGCATTTTTACCAACCGCTTGCTTATTTTAATTAGTTTCATTCAAGCAACAGCAACAACTACAAAGTTACACACAATAAAGAGTGGCAAATTAATATGAAATATTTATGAAACCGCAACTATCCTACCGCTTTTTGCAGATTCCAATGCATTTGCATTTAATGAAACAAACAAAAAAACATATAAAGGGTTGGTGGCTGTGTGCAGCGCTTCAAATTAACTGCTATATCAAATTACGCATACGACGCATCGGCTTGCGCTCATTAAATTCGATTTAATAGCGCTGCAGTCAATATTTATTAAGGGCATTATCAATAAATTTGCCCAGCGCTCTTAAATGCGATTAAAGCAACTGCAGCTAAAAAGTTAATGCATTTCACTCACCCCACAGCGCCCCCTCCGACCCAACCAGAAGTGCTGAACTTTTCTGCACGAACGCGCCAACTTGCGTTTGCTTAAAACTTTTGAATTTCAAGTAGCTTGCATTCAAAGAAAAAACCCACTTCTATATATGCATGTATATATGTGTGCATAATTATGTTACACAGCTTGGCTGGCTGAAAAATTGTTGCTTTGCGTCTTTTACAATTTTAGTTTTGTTGACTCCGTAACTTATGCAACATATTTTTTCTATATATCTAACCGTCGCTCTCTTTGTGCTTGTGGGCACAAAACTTTGCCGCGAGACTTAATAAACTCAAAAATAAATAAAATAAAAATGAAATGTTTGTGCGCTAAGCCGTTAGAGAGCTGCCATTGAGTTAATTTGCTAGCCTTGGCTTTGATAAGCAGCTGTCAGGCTCTCGGATTCTTAGCTGTTTATATTTGCTTATAATTAAGCAGAGCGTGTGACTTATAATGTGCTGTCAGACAACATTATGCGATGCGTTGCGATATGTGTATGCTTAGCTTTTGATGTAATAAAAGCAGCTTAAGTAAACTCAACTAGATTCCAAATAAATTCAATTAAAATTTAAAGGCATTTTATAAGCTCCACAAAGTACTATAAATAAGTAGGTTGGCATTAATTAAACAAACTTACATTGACTATGCAATCAACGAATGCAAGTGGCAGGATCTCTCTGCTCAGCTCTGCCATGGCCATGGCAAAAGCAATTGGTTTCCAAATCATTTAAGTCTTAAAGCGCTCGTCTACACAGTTTGCGGCTTAAGCACTTGAATGCGCTGCTTAAAAGAACCCAATGATTGACTGACTCACTGGCTGACTAAACGTCTGTCTGTCTGGCTGGCTGGCTGGCCGAGTGAATGGTTAAGTCTGTGCTTGCTGACAACAAGAGGCATCAGCATTTAGACGCTGATTTGACTGCGGCTTGTGGTTTTGCGGCACCCACAGTTGCGGTCGTGAGGTCAATCAGCGCAATTACTTTAGATTTTCTAGAGCTATATACATATATGCTTGTCAACAACGTCTGTTGGTCCCACAAATGGCTTGAGATATGATTCAGAGTGCTGCTCATGCATGAAATTTGATCGGCATAGGTAAAGGGCAGCTGCTGCGTCTGTCAAACTTTTCCATTTACAGTTGTTCGGGCTGTCAGTTGGATTTGTCAGGCATTAAAAACTTGGCACTGGGCACAAACAATTTCAATTATTTAATGAATTACAGACACGCACAGCGCTCAGGCATACAGTATATCTGGGCTGTGTACGCTCGCATAGAAAATGTCAAAAACTTTTGCTGCTCTGCTTAAATTTATGGCCAAAGATTTGCGCCGGGTTCTGGCCAAAACAATGTGTGAAATGTTGACAAAGCAAATGAGCAAAATGAGCAAATGTTGCGCATTGTTTGCCAACTTGCTAAGGTCGCATAAATAAATAAACTGTACACGGGTAACACATGGCTCTGGCAGCTCTAAAGCTCGCATGTGTATGTGCATGTGTGTGTGTGTGTGTGTGTGTGTGCAAACTGAAAACTTACTCGAAACCTGTAGCTAAAACTAAAGGCAGTCTCTGACTCTGACTCTGACTCTGGCTCTTGCATTGGCATTTGTAACATGGCCGCAGTCGCAATTGTTTGCACGTTACGTGGTCATGTTAGTTGGGTCAATAATTGGTTTTTTCGTTAGCTGCACACTCGGGCAAGCAAGTTGATTCTGATTGCTAAATGATGATTATATGGAGTCAGCCAAAAATGCAATGCTGGCCAACAGCCAGCTGACAACAGTGCCAAGTGGAAATTGCGAAAATTCAGACGTAGCAGACATTATGCGACCCTGTAGATAGGAAGAATATTAGCAGTCTAGATCGCCAGGCAATAAAATTCTTCTGTAAGCAGTTGTTACTTGAATAACTTCTGAGTGTATAATCCAATTCAGATAAAATTAAAAGCCCGAATAATCTGCTTTGCATCTTACAAAAGGCACGTGTTGGGTAAAAGTTATTCTTGATTTTTGGGGGAGACTAAAATTAAAAAAAAATAAACTCAACTACATTAAAATAAACCAAGTTTAGTGTCTCTAGCTGATGCTGAAATGTAGACAGGCAGGCAGACTTGAATATATCGAATTAACTCGTAATTTGACTAACTTATAAGACCCTTTGTACATTTGTATGTTACCAGGACTAATAAAAACAGAAAGTCAAAACTAAAATAAAATAAACGCTTTTGCTAGATAGCAGGGTGGACTCTATCAAATTAATGTGTGTAATTATGTTTTTGTATCTGTTTGAGGCTTTTAGCAGCAAATTTTGAAATTTATGATAAATTTCAATGCTGTGGCTATGCGTTTATTACGCATACGCACTGTTTGCTCTGCTAATGAACTAACTGTGCAAATAGCTCACATACTTGTTGTGTGCAAACAAAATAACTAAGAATGAAATTGATTTCTAAATAGAGAAATAAGCAAATAAACGGAGCACACCATGCAGCATATCACTGCCAATGCAAATTGTTTTTGCGCTTATTTTTGATCAAATTGAACTGGAATTTGCAACATTTTATTGAATTATTGAGCATGCCATGTGAAATTGAAACAATGGCAGGGCAAAACATTAAATTCAAAGACATATTTCGCATGCAAACGCACGCACACACACGTACAACTCTGAGCCTGTGTGTGTATGCAACAGAAACTTGACTCTTTGATTGTCGCGTTTTATGAGCAGAACTTGAGCGACTTTAAACGACATCAATAAAAGAACGAGGCAAGCCAACTGCAAGCTGAAAATTCAATAAAACGAAAAACTTCTAGGCCATGGCACATTTCGTTTGCTCGTTTCCTGGCACTTGGCATACAAAACGAGCCAAAAGCTGAGAGTTTTATGCCCGCACGCTCTTTAAGTGAAAATGCTTTTTAGCCATGCAAACAGACCAACTAAAATGCTCGATAAGTATGCATGTGTGTGTGTCCGTGTGCATGTGCGTTTGTGTGTGGTTGCTTATGCAGCAGCTTAAGCTTAAAGTGCTGACTGCCTAGAGCATGCGGCCAAAGGTGTCGACTATGGCGCTGACATTTTCATTTTGGACACGTGTCTTTCGGATTCTTATTGCCTGACTTCAAGCTCAAATCGGAGCGCAACGATAAATAGAACTTGGCACAGCATTCATATGACTTTAGTCACACACACTGAGACAGCATACACACAGACACACACACACATCTTTGTCAAAGGCAGCTCATTATGCAAATTGCGCAGCAACCACGCACCAGGCTAATTTGTCACTGTCTTCGGTTGTCAAGCGACACACTTTCTGTGACTGGCCAACGGCGTTAGCACAGGACATGGATGCCATGGCCAACGATTGCTGCTGCTGCTGCTGCTGTTGCTGTTGCCGCTTTCAGCTCTATCACTTTCATTTCTGTGGCCATAAATTAGCAACAAGCTGCGCCAGCAAGTCGTCTAGCATAAAAGGTAACCGGCTAGCACCTACTCTGTGCGGAATTTATGATTACTTCCGGGAATAATAAACCAGCCTCATGCACACACAAGCCCACACACACACACACACACACACACACATATATACTCTTGCGCTTATAAACAACTAATAGCTAGAACTCTGTCAAGACGCACTGCACTCAGCTTCATTTGCCATTGAAAAATGCAGCTCAAGTGCAGCAACGTTCGGGTTGTCGTCGCTTCTGCCACTTGAGTATCTGCCACTGAAGTTGCCTCGAAGGAAGGCTTCAAGCTTGAATATATATGTGTGGATATAGTATATCTATGTAACTGCTGCTGACAGCAGAGACAATTTTCAATTAAATAAATGGCAAGTCTTTTATGCGCACAATGGCCAAGCTCTTCGTCTATAAATTCATCAGGCAAAATGTAAAAAATTCAAGCTCATCTCGGTTGCAGCCAACTCTTTAATACACTTTTACATTCCCGAACCAAAAGAGAATTTTACAATCCCCAATTCAATTAAGATTAATTTATTTATTAAATGGAAATTCAAATATTTCTAATTCACACCTTCCAATAATTTAATATTTAGGATTTACTCAAGCAGGCATTTCGAATTCTTTTTTAGATTTTTAATTCTGAAAATAAATCAATTCACTGAGGGTATAGAAGCGTCTACTGACACCTGAATAAATTCCATATTTACAGCTTGTTTTCCTTTTGCTTTAATATACTTATTTATGCTTATACTCTTTGCCCTTTTCAGAAAATGTCAAAGTGTATGAAAATTAGTAATATTAAATATTTTGCCGCCGGCTTAGCAGTCAAACCAATTAAAGTGCTGCGCTGCCAATAAAAATAATTAAATTGCTGCAGCACCAGCTAATATTAAGTTAGAGCAGACACACACACATACACACTAGTGCATTTAACGTTTATTCATAAGCTGCATAATCTATGAAATCGTGCAAAGGTAACTGTGAACGTAACTGAAGCTGCTGCTAAGTTGAAATTATTGTATATTGGCTTAAGCTGCACGGAACGAGAGCAAGAGCGAGAGCGAGAACGAACAAGCGAGCACTTTATTCAAATTAAAGAGCATAGCTGCTGAGCCCTGACTAAGGCGGCAAGCTTTTGACACGAGCTATTGAAGCATTGACTACACACAGTGAGCGCTTGAGTCAATGATATATGGACGAGCAGCGTCGGCTCCGGCTGGGCTTGGGGTTGTTGCTGTTCCTGGGCTGACCTGCCGACTAATGAGCCAAAATGAATTGTTGGCACATCAAAAATCAACGCAATTTGGCGCACATTATGTAAAGGCAAATGCGAAAAAGACCCGAGGCTTGAGGCAAGCAGCCCGAGGCAGAGTTAATTTCATTAAGGAAATGAAAAAGTCATATATCATTTTCGCCATCTTCTAACATGTCCATTACAAAGGCGCACACCCGCATTCCTTACACACACACACACACACAAACACACGCACATGGGTCTGGCAGCTGGGTCGGCCATCTTGTGCGGCATTTTGGCTCGCAAAATAGCAAAGAAATTGCAGCTACGTCTCCAAACAAAAAAAAAAAAAAGAAGAATATAAGACGACTAAGGAAAGATGAAAACAAGAAGTTAAATTAAAGTGTTGCAAATAGCCAAGCTGGTAATAAATGTGGCACGCTGTACGCTTTGACGTGCCGGCCCAAAATTAAAATGCATAATTCAATGGATGGCCGCTCAGCAGGATGTGCCTTGAAAGCAGCTCGAAAGCACTTTCGGCTTAGCCATTTACATGTGAGTGCGAGCTAAGCCAAGTTTAAAAAGCTAATAGCCACGCCGAGCCGCCCCCGGCCACGCCCTCCCATGCCTTATGCTGTAAAGATAGCTAAAGTGTTTCACGTTTCACGCACCATTAAACGCCGAGTTCGTCGAGTCATTTTTGAAAGCGACTTATCGGCAGCAGGACTCTCCGCCTGCATTGTGCCGCCTGATTGATTTCTTTTATGCGTATAGGCTCTGCTCCCTCTGTACAATACAACTACATACACATATACTACAAGCCAAGAAGGGGGCTGTGCTGCTGGCACTGACAGCTCAAGAATTTTTTAATAAGGCCGAAAGGAATTTTTTATCTCAGATGCCGCTGCCGCCGCCGCTACCCACCTCGGGGTCGGTTGCTATGGCAAACTCTACACATAATTATAAGTCACGATGAGCTTACAATAACTTTGCGCTTAAATTAAACTGTTTAAGTAATAGTTAAAGCTGATTTGGAATTATGAGTTGGTAATAGACAGCCAAGTCGGCAAGGCAACTACTAGTCCCAGTGGGCTAGGGCTTGGGCCGTCAATATAGCATATCCTGCATTTATTCAGCGTAATTAACAAAATTCCCAGGTGTATTATATGCGTGGCACTGTTTTGCCATTTGAAATTCAGGCAGCGTAAATCTTTTATTGGCACGAAATGCTTAGGCAAAAGGTTCGCTCGTATTTCTGGAAACCCAGCAGCAGCAGCAGCAGCCTAGAGTTGCATAATAAATTATCGATGTGCCGTTAGAATTTTAAGTGGCAGTCGCGCGCGCTAATCAGTGGCCAATAGTTGTTGCCCACCCTCGACCCCGCCCAACGTTTAGTATTCCCAATGCCACTGCCACTGCCAATGCCAATGCCAAGTTTGACAGCCCGCTGAAAGCTGCATAACTCAGACACTGAATCTTCCACTCACTTGCCCGAGACGAGACGAGCCCTGAGTCAGGCTCTAGGTTAGGGGCTCTTCAGGCGCAGCTCACGACCTCTGCGCTTGTCAATACCCGCAGACAAATAAATTCTGCTTATCGCTCAGTCAACCCTTTTCCTTTTTTCTTTTCCTTTTGCTTTTGCTTTTGCTTTTATGCTTTGCGTTTTACAGTTGCTTTGCCTTACAAAGTGCACTTGTCGACGCTTTTGTGCGCCGCCTCTTCTGCAGGCGCTGCTCCTTTTGATGTACTCCTCGTTGCTCTTGCTCGTGGCTGCTGCTGCTGGTCACAAGCCTTACAAATAAAAAGAGAAATAATACAAGACGACAAAAAAATATAAAGTGGTAAGAGCATAAAAAGGCGGGGAAAAGAGCAACGCAACGGTTTGAGATAAAACTTTGGCGCACCTTGGCAGCGGCAGAGGCAGCTTAGGACTTGGGCGGTTTACTTTTGCGTTTTTATGGTGTCATCACAGTTTATTGTTTTTATTGTTTGATAATTATCGCACGGCACATAAAAGCACCTTAGCTTTAGCTTTGGTCAGTGCAAATAAAATGGCATGAAATAAACACAATGCAGGCAATACAAAGGCACAATATGCGCATTGTTAGCGGCAGCTCCTCCGGAGTCCTCTGTACTCCTTACTCACACCTTATACACCAAAACAGATTAAAGCTGCAGCTCGCTTTAAGTTGACAAAGTAAGGCAAAGGTAAACGCAGGTTGTCATGCCAATGCCCAAATGCTAGCACACGTGTCTCAAGTGACAACTGCTACCTTTTGATCCACAATTCCAAGGGCGGCACCCTTATGCATACATATGTTAATTCATTAGATAGCAAGCCGCATCTCTTAAGAGCATAAAGCAAGCAGATTAAGCAAATCTTGTATTTCTATTGAGACTTGGCTAGAGCCGCACTCGTTTATAAAAGAGTTGCCAAGGCAACAACATTTCTCATGTGAACATGCAGCAAATCCTTAGAAGGCATAAAATCAAGCAATATGCACACACATGCTTTTAATTACAAGCACATCTAATTAAACAAAGCCAATTTTTTGCCAAAGCTTATTATGCATAGTTGAAAGTTCGGCTCAAATAATTAGCATGCAGTGCACGCAATTTTCTTTCACAAAATTAGCTAGTAAGCAATTTCATAATCAAAAACTGCTATTACAATAGAAACTTTTCAGTTTGGCGAAATCGCGCGAGCGCGTGTGTGTATGTGTGTGTGTCACGTATCGTATAACCAAGCGCTTTGGCTCAAAGACTGCAGGAGCGAGAGCGAGAGACTGCAGCTAATTACAACTGGCTCAAAGAAAAAATTTTATGGCGACTCCTGCACGTGTTGATGACAATTTTCACCAATTACCAAACTCATTAGCTCAACTTCCCATGGCATGTTACATTTTAAGCTTGTATGCACATGTGTGTGTTTGTTAATCCTTATAACAAGGACCTTTCAAATGCATAATCTCAATAGTGTTTGCGTACTAATCAAATTGAAATATGTGCAACGATCCGATGCCCTAAACTTGAATTTCTTAATAATTTAGTCTCTCTCTCTGTATCTCCATCTCTGTCACAGCCGGACAGATACCTCACAAGGATAATGCTAATGCGACATTGCAACATGAGCGATGTCACCCCTTACCTGTGTCCATGTCTTGAGTCAAACTGCCAGCAGCAGCAGCAGCTGAAACTTGAGTGCATTTGATTCAATTGAAAGCTGTCTCGCAATATGTCTATTTGTCTCTGTTCCATGTGCAAGCAGCTGCCCCGCCTGTCGATCCGAAATTGGCCAAATAACGTCGGACATGTGCATTGCTAGTGCACTGTCTTAGTCCCAAATGCGTCTTGCGGCTAATTATGTCATTCATTTGAGATATGTGTGCGTGTGCGTGTGTGTGTGTGTGTGTGAGCTGCAAATCCATTTAATACTATTTGTGCAAATATTCACGCCATTTGGCAAAAGCAAAGAAAGCATAATGGCTCTAACATCCTTTATTAAAATTGATTGCCTTTTGCCCTACAACAATACTTAAATTATAATTGGTATCTACTTCACAAAGCCACTTTATTTATCCGCAGTGTGACCAGATGATGCAATTGCAAAAATACTAACAAAAAAAGTAAGATAAGTTGTAAGTTCTGATTGTGTTTTTCAACACTGATAGTTGATGTACTCAAATATCAAGCTTTAGCTGAGTGTTATAAATATATAATTTTTAAATAACGGCTCTTGCTTGAACAAAGCAAAATAAAAACTCAAAATATTGTTTAGTGTTGGTTTGTTCCTTTGCTTACAGTACAGGACTTTGGAGCAGTATCATGAAGTGGTGCAAATGAATGCAAAAAGCTAACAATTTCCTTTTGCCTGTCTGTATGAGCAACAAGAACTCAGAGACTATAAGAGCTACAGTTATACAATTTGGAATATACGTACTTCTATACTCACCGCTTGAATTATCGATTTGCGCCCACCATATATAACGGCAAATTCAAATAAAGCATATACAAGATTTTTCGATCAATTTGTATTCAATGTATATACATAATATATTTTATAATTTTAAGAACACAACATATATATATATATTTTTTCTTTTCCATGTATAAATTTCAAAAGCACAATTCAAATAATTTTTTTATCGAAAAAATTCGACACAAGCTAAAAATGCTAATTGCACTTTATTTGAAAAATATAGTTTGTGTATTTCATTGATTTGTCGCCTGTCGAATTAAACATGAACTTGATTAAATATAATTTACTAAATGAGGTGAAAGCGGAGTTATTACATACAAGACGTGGTGAACTTTTAACAATAAATGTGTGTAATAAGCACGGAAATTACGCAATTACTTAAATATTGTATCATCTAAATAGCGCAGTGTGTCTTAAGCTAGTCATTGCTGAACAATATTCAAATGCAGATCTCTAAGATTTACCAACGCACTGGATTAATAGTGTTAAAATGTTATTTTTTTTTGGCTGCATTCGCCGGTCTTTGGGACTTCTCCTACACGTCTGAGGAACGACGCTTTAGGCCATCCATTCTACGACGTGTCTATGGATGGCTTATAATCATATATATGTGTGGAAATCTATGCGCTGTACACGCTTGGAATATACTATATGAATATACATTACATTATTCATTTCTTCTTCTATGTGGCCTTTTAGTGCGCTGCAATATGGAGTTCTTCAAAAACAAACTTTGTGACTTGCTAACCGAAATGCAAAGAGAAATTGATATCTTTCAACAGCCAGAGATCTTGGGACTGCAGCATTTTCTATTGTTGATGCTTGTGCTCTGTACTAATTTATATGATATAGGGTGTAGCGTTTCATACAGTGTACATAAGGACCGAATTCACTTACCTTATATAATTTGCTTTGGATACACGATGATAATAATAGGCCATGCAATTAAAATATGTATCGGCGTACATCTATGCTTATTGATAGTGTTAGCTGCTGGCTATGAAACTCTCGACCAACGTACCCAGAAAATAGCGCAAGATGTAAGCGACTTGTGGCATACGCAGACAGCGGAAGGCGATATGCCGTACTCTATGTTGCGTCGATTACATCAAGTCGAGAAGATTGCCATTAGGCGATACCGACTTGTGCAGATGTCCCAAAAGCTTGCTCTATACTTTCGATTTCAATGCCTATGCTTGGTTATTTTCACAATAATTATGTTATACAATGAATTATCATGCTTATCTTATGTTTATTTGATGAGCTTTTATTATATTTTTATGAGCTCAGTTGCCAGGCCCAAGATCTCTCGCGGGTTTTGTCATTTTCATTTCATCAATAACGATTTGAAATTTGAACGCACTGTGAGTACATTTCATCTATATGTAAATATATTTATTTAAAGCCCTCGATTATTACAGCTTCAGCAAATGTTCATTTCCGAATCAATAGACATGCGTGAAATGGAAAGGTTTGGCATTGGAGTGAATAAGAAATTTGTATACAAGGTTTTAAACCTATGTGTACTCTTTTTTATTATAAAGCATAAATTTCTTAAATTTTTCATGTACTTAAATATGTAAATATGCAATGTCCTAAATGTACAGTAATTTATTTTTATATGTAAATCACCGAATCAATAGTAATTTTTCGATGATCACAACTTTTTATAATCTTGGACATTTTTTATACAAAATTGAAAAGTTTATCTTGATATTGTGTAAATTTGGTTTTTTACTTATGATACTTTCGCGGAAATGCGTGGATAAAACCAACCATGTCACTCTGTCTGTCTGTAGGAGCAACAAAAACTTAGAGTCGCATATACCGCATACATTTCAGCGTTCTATGAAGCGCCAAGCGATTATTTTTTTTTCATTATTTTGTAATTTTAATGCTAAAATTATATAACAATCATTTCTGATTAGTTTTACAATATTATATGTTCGTTATTTACGCCCATCACTATTTTGTTTCTAGCTCAGATACGACCTTTCATCAATCCATTTGCGATTGGCGAACGTGGCTTCTAGGTATCCACAGATTCGAGTGCCTGGCCGCTGGAAACTTTGTAGGATCGCAACAACTTGTAGTAACTTTTCGAAGAGCTGGCTTTGTGTATATGGCTGCTGGTAAAGTTTAAACAATTTCACGCCGTCGTCGCTTAAATTTAGGGGCCATAAAAGCGCTGCAAATGTACGGCACATAAAACTTTAAACAAGTGTCTGCTGCACTTAAAGCACATTAACTGCAGCAGTTGTAGCCGCTGCTGTCGCCATCGTCGTTGCCGTCAGTGAAGTTGGCGTAGTCACAGTAATCGTTAGTATACATAGTTATGCCGATTCTGAAGGACATTGCTGGTGCTGGTGCTGGTGCTGGTGCTGGTCCTGCTGATGCTGTTGGCTTGGTCTTCATCATAGTGCAGTGCATAAAAGGCAATAAAATGCAATTATCTCAAACGGGCATAACTGTCGCTTTTTGGCAGCGTTTGCCAAGCTCATAAATTGCTACAGCAGTTGCCAAAAGAAAAAAAGCTAAGATTATAATAGTGCCAAAAGCATAAAAGAGAAGAACAAAAAAACTAGACGCGACAGCAAAGATGATGATCTAATTTTATCTGCCAATAAATGCAATTTAATGTTGACTGTGGCAATTTGAAAATAAATTTCATTACACAAAAGTTTATAAATGGGCAAAACTTTTGTTGCGGTATTTCAATGTTTTGCCCCAAAGTGAACCACGCCCAGTATGCTCAATCGATGCTCGCAAATAAGCACGTTGCACACTTTATTAGTTTTCATAGGCGCTGCCGGCAGCCCGCAGGTAAATGTAGCAAAAGTTTAGCTGTTGCCCCAAAGCTCTGCCCCTCAGTTGCCACGTGAGGATGCAGCAAGCGTGTCAAGCAGGCGAAAGTCAAATGCAAAACATGCAACTTTTAGCGTGCTGAAAAGTTTGCAACAAAGGATACAAAAAAATAATTTGTGTGTGTGTGTGTGCGTGCTATTTAAGCAGTTTAATTAAGCATTCAACTAATTAATGCTCAAATTTAAGGAAAACATTTCCGGTATATAGAATGCTTGATAATTTAAGAGCAACCCACCGGGTCCAAAATAAATCTTTAAGGCTAGATTTAGATTACATATGAGATAT
Organism: Drosophila busckii; assembly: GCF_011750605.1. NCBI lineage: Eukaryota > Metazoa > Arthropoda > Insecta > Diptera > Drosophilidae > Drosophila > Drosophila busckii. The sequence continues at coordinate 14,756,634 of NC_046606.1, read as the reverse complement.
TGCCGGGGATTAGACTAAATTATAACACACAAGACTTTTAGTTCATTCAGAAAAGTTCACCATAATATTTAATATTAATATTCACCATAATATTAATATTTAATAATAATCATAAATTTGTTATAAAAGTAATATTTAATTACTTACACAGGAAAAATTGTTTATATAAGCGTTCGATTTATTTGATCAGCCAAAAGATTGCAAAACTTGAATTTATCTGCTCGTACTTTTCTATTATAGAGCAACGACTGAATGGATGTATTTTTTAAAATACACTTGTAATCCACTACTTCATATTTCTCTTAAGTTGTCTTGCCAACATACAATTTCTATATGACAGCCCCGAAAAAAAACATGCTTGGTGTTTATTATGTTTAAGTGGTTTTTACTGTGCCTATATTGGCATTTATGACTGTAATTAGTGATATATCTATATGTATGTTAGTGCTAGCTATAATGACTTTCAGGCTGACTAAGCATAGCCATATCGTAAGTTGAATGCAGACACTTATGTTGTATACACGTGTATTCATTATACTATTGATTGTGATATTTATGTTGGCGAATTCCACAAGACTCGATTAAAGCTATGATAATTAAGTATATTGCTTATTCCTGTTTGTACTGGCAGCGAACGCACTTTTGTTGTTCCATTTGACGAGCAGTTTCATACACCCGAGCCTGACATGCACATTGACATTGAAATCGCCTTTTGGATTTGTTTAAACAAAGATTACTTCCACTGCTAAAGGAGTTGCTTAAACTAGGCTTAATGTTGCTTGATAGATCTCAATCTAAAATCTTTAGATATTTATTTTGCGCTCCAAAAATGTTTTATTTTGCTTAAATTACTACAGTAGGGCTTGTGTTTTATACGCTAATCAACTTTGTAATTTATTTTAAATACCTACATTAACCCAACACTTAAATATGTTGAGCAAGTCATAGTAATTCGAACACCCTAATTATCACCAATACACGATTAATTGCGTTTATTATTTGCAAGCCTAGCGTTTTACAACCAAATATTGTTTGCCAGTTGTAACTGAAATTGTGCGCGATGCAGGCGCCTAAGCTCTGTCATAATAAAGCAACTTTTTTGCTTTTCAGCGGCTTCACATTGCTTCAAATTTTTGGACTCTGCGATTGCTTTTATATTAATTCGCGTCGACGATTCGTTAATCACGGAGTAATATCAGTCTGTCAACGGATCCTAAGCATTTTCGTTATAGTATTCCAACTTATATTTCTTTGCGACTTGCTTGTAAATTCTTTTCATGGAAACATGGATGTCGGCGGATTGATATTTACCGTATCGTCCTTGGTGATGCGCATATGTGTGAATTGCTATAGACACCGGTTTTGTCAACTGCTAAATGACATGTTCAGGATATTCGATCGACTGACGCAAGTATTGCAGAAGCCATATATCTTCCGACGAAAGCATTTGATATTATTGCTCTTGTCTTTTTGCTGCCTCATGCACGTGCTAGTATTAGTTGTGATAAGTACTCTTAGGAGTTATCCTTATGCAACCCTTCCAAGACCTATTTTATGCTGGATTTTTATATGCATAATCTGCACCGCTCATCTTAAGATTCTCATGAGCGTGCAGCTGTTTATAATAGTGATTGCCTGCTATGACGTTTTGAATGATCACACCAAAAAATTGTCACATGAGGCACGTTATTTGTGGCATGCACAGGCGCAGCTGGGGGATCAGCCTTATGTGCAGCTAAAAAGCCTACAGCATAAAGCCGAGCAGGTTGCTGACTTAAGTCATCGACTGCATAAGATTTTCCAGCAGCTTTCTAAACACTTTTCTGTGCATTGGCTCTATTTGTTCATCGGCATGCAAGTTTTATATTATGACGGAGTCGGTCAGTTACTTTTTATGTTTCATACGGCATTCTACTGTCTTATTTTTGCCAACATGTCTTCCAAGTCGAAGATCTCGCGCTGTTTTTGGGAGTTCCACTTGATAAACTACCATCGAGAATTTGACCGAACTGTAAGTAGTTTATATTGTGCTTCATATCTTTGTACTGAAACAATTAATTTTTCTAGGTAGAGCTATTGTTCTTTGTGGAAAAAGTCCACCAAGAAAAAATGTGTACATATGGACTCAAATTGGATATGAAGTTTCTGTTTAAATTTGTGCATCTTTTTATTTTACTTTTGTGGGTGCATTCAAATATTTTGGCACGACTGGTAAAATCCAGCATATATTCTCAGTAAAGCCTGATCATAAAAGCTTTAGATCAAGGAGACACAGAATTTCAAATAAACCTTATGCCAACTCGAGAGCCAACTTTAGAGCTTTAATAAAAATTTGAAGACATTGTAAAGTAGAGTAGCAACTCCTTTTTGACGTGAATCAATTCATTCTAAATATATAAGTTCTTGTTATTGATAATTTTTAAAAATTGTATTTCGATGTAAGCTTTTATCGTTTAATATTATATACAAAGGTATAATTGATATACAAATCTTGAGAAATATCAATCACCAATGAAGAACACATTATTATACTGTAATTCTTTAAAGTAATAAATATGAATCAATAGTTGTAATACCCAAATCTTAACATAATTATTATTGGAGTATTTGTCAGCCTCTTGCTTGCTTATCTATTAGTTCCGTCAGGTACACTAGCAAGTAATATGGACATGAAACGACGGCCATTATTGTATATTGACAAACTTTTATAGAATATGTATGTATTATTGTGTATTCATTATACTACTGATTGTGATATTTATGTTGGCAAATGCCACAGGACTCGATTTATACTATGATAAGTCTTTATATTGCTTATTCGTGTTTGTACTGGCAGCGAACGCACTTTGGTTGTTCCATTTGACGAGCAGTTTCATACACCCGAGCCTGGCATGCACATTGACATTGACATCGCCTTTTGGATTGGTTCAAACAGAGATTACTTGCACTGCTAAAGGAGTTGCTTAAGCTATGCTTAATGTTGCTTGATAGATTTCAATCCAAAATCTTAAGATATTTATTTAGCACTCCGAGAATGTTTTGTTTTAATTACTATGTGTTTTATACGCAAATCAGCTTTGTAATTCATTTCAAATACCTACATTAATCCTACACTTAGTAATTTGTAAAGCAATTTTGTAACACTTTTTTCAATACTCACTTTATAGTGATGAATGAATTCCCCTTTTCGCCGTCAAACATATTCTACTCATAGTTATTCAAACACCCTAAGTATTACCAATACGCGATTAATTGGCGTTCATTATTTGAAAGCTTAGCGTTTTACAACCAAATATTGTTTGCCAGTTGTAACTGAAATTGTGCGCGATGCAGGCGCCTAAGCTCTGTCATAATAAAGCAACTTTTTTGCTTTTCAGCGGCTTCACATTGCTTCAAATTTTTGGACTCTGCGATTGCTTTTATATTAATTCGCGTCGACGATTCGTAAATCATGGCGTAATATCAGTCTGTCAACGGATCCTAAGCATTCTCCTTTTAGTGTTCCTACTTATATGTCTTTACGAGTTGCTTAAAAGGTTTTTTCATGGACACATTGATATCGCTGGATTGATATTTGCCCTATTGTCCTTGGTGATGCGCATATGTGTGTATTGCTATAGACACCGGTTTTGTCAACTGCTAAATGACATGTTCAGGATATTCGATCGACTGACGCAAGTATTGCAGAAGCCATATATCTTCCGACGAAAGCATATGATATTATTGCTCTTGTCCTTTTGCTGCCTCATGCACGTGCTAGTATTAGCAGTGATAAATACTCTCAGGGGTTATCCTAATGCAACCATTCCAGTACCAATTATATGCTGGATTTTTATATGCATAATCTGCACCGCTCATCTTAAGATTCTCATGAGCGTGCAGCTGTTTATAATAGTGATTGCCTGCTATGACGTTTTGAATGATCACACCAAACAATTGTCACAAGAGGCACGTTATTTGTGGCATGCACAGGCGCAGCTGGGGGATCAGCCTTATGTGCAGCTAAAAAGGCTACAGCATAAAGCCGAGAAGGTTGCTCGCTTAAGTCATCGACTGCATAAAATTTTCCAGCAGCTTTCTAAACACTTTTCTGTGCATTGGCTCTATTTGTTCATCGGCATGCAAGTTTTATATTATGACGGAGTCGGTCAGTTACTTTTTATGTTTCATACGGCATTCTACTGTCTTATTTTTGCCAACATGTCTTCCAAGTCGAAGATCTCGCGCTGTTTTTGGGAGTTCCACTTGATAAACTACCATCGAGAATTTGACCGAACTGTAAGTAGTTTATATTGTGCTTCATATCTTTGTACTGTAACAATTAATTTTTCTAGCTTGAGCTATTGTTCTTTGTGGAAAAAGTCCACCAAGAACAAATGTGTACATATGGATTCAAATTGGATATGAAGTTTCTGTTTAAATTTGTGCATATTTTTATTTTACTTTTGAGGGTGCATGCAAATATTTTGCCACGACTAGTAAAATACAGCTTATATTCTAAGTAAAGCCTGATCATTAAAGCTTTAGATCAAGGAGACAGAATTCCAAGTAAACGTTATGCCAACTTGAGATCCAATTTTAGAGCCTTAATAAAAATTTGAAGATATTGTAAAACACAGTAGCAACTCCTTTTTGGGGTGAATCAATTCATTCTAAATATATAAGTTCTTGTTATTGGTAATTTTTGAAATATAATATTTCGATGTAAGCTTTTATCGTTTAATATTATACAAAGATATAATTGATATCAAAATTTTGGGAAATATGAATCACTAATGAAGAACACATTATTATACTGTAATTCTTTAAAGTAATAAATATGAATAATAAATATCAATAGTTGTAATACTCAAACCTTAACATAAATATTATTGGAGTATTTGTCAGCCTCTTTGCTTGCTTATCGATTAGAACACTAACAGGCACCATGGACATGAAACGATGATCATTATTGTATATTGACAAACTTTTATTTTATTGTATGTATTATTGGGTATTCACTATACTACTGATTGTGATATTTATGCCACTGGATGCCACTGGACTCGATTTATACTATGATAAGTCATAAGTACCAAACCCAGTATGCACATTGACTTATTTAATATGCAACAGCTGTCTGTGGCTGTTGCTCTACATTTTGGATTGGTATAAACAGAGATTACTTCCACTGCTAAAGGAGTTGCCTAAGCTATGCTATGGTAATGTTGCTCATTTTGTTGTGTAGCATATAACATGAAGTGCTCTGCATAATCTGCAGCTTGAGCACTGTAGCCATCTGGCTTCTGGCATGACCTTCTGCAGATTGTTGATCTGTGTCTTTCTACTTTTCATCATGATCGCTTGCTACGACGTAGGGCATCCGGGCGTCAAGCTCATTTCCAGTAATATCAACCAACTTTTGCAGAATCAAACGACTTACGATTCGTTGCAACAATTGGAGCTACACACCGCTCACAACAATTTGTTTAGCCTGACAGCGGCTGATGCAACACTTATCCTGTGACTGGATGTTCTTTGTTTGTTATATGCACTCGCTATTCCTCTTGCGCCAAAATCCGATTATCCCAATGTTTGAAATGGTATTGTACTGGAACATTTTGGTGAACAGATCACACCTCTCGCACAGCTTTTGAGTTGACAAATCTTGCTCTTCTTTATTGCAGCTAAAGCTTGTATTCCTTTTGGAATTGCTGGACAGTCTAGAGATGCGTATATATGGACTTAAATCAGATATGGGTTTTCTTTGCTTTGTGGTGTCGATGTCAATATGAGTATTCGCAAATCAACTTTCTTAGTGAAGTTAAATATTATTTAATACCTTTTAATAAAAAATTTTTCTCAAATTCGTCAAACATTATTTTCAGTACGCACTTTTTAGTTAAATGAAAGAACAAACTCCCAAAGCTAATTTAGTCATTCAAGCGCCCTAATTATCACCACTATGCAGCTAATCAGTATTCATTATTCTAAAGGATATCATATCACAAGCAAATATAGTACGCCAGTTTTAGCTGAAATCGGACACGATGCAGTCGCCTAAGCTCTGTCATAATAAAGCAACTTTTTTGCTTTTCAGCGGCTTCACATTGCTTCAAATTTTCGGACTCTGTGATTGCATTTATATTAATTCGCGTCGACGATTCGTAAATCAAGGCGTAATATCAATCTGTCAACGGATTCTTAGCATTCTCGTCTTACTATTCCTACTTTTATGGCTTTTCCGTGTGCTTGTAAATTCTTTTCATGGACACACTGATATCGATGAATTGATATTTACCGTATCGTCCTTGGTGATGCGCATATGTGTGTATTGCTATAGACACCGGTTTTGTCAACTGCTAAATGACATGCTCAGGATATTCGATCGACTGACGCAAGTATTGCAGAAGCCATATATCTTCCGACGAAAGCATTTGATATTATTGCTCTTGTCCTTTTGCTGTCTCATGCACGTGCTAGTAGTAGCAGCGATAAATACTCTTAGGGGTTATCCTTATGCAACCCTTCCAAGACCTATTTTATGCTGGATTTTTATATGCCTCATCTGCACCGCTCATCTTAAGACTCTCATCAGCATACAGCTGTTTATAATAGTGATTGCCTGCTATGACGTTTTGAATGATCACACCAAAGAATTGTCACAAGAGGCACGTTATTTGTGGCATGCACAGATGCAGCTGGGAGATCAGCCTTATGTGAAGCTAAAAAGGCTGCAGCATAAAACAGAGAAGGTTGCTCGCTTAAGTCATCGACTGCATAAAATTTTCCAGCAGCTTTCTAAACACTTTTCTGTGCATTGGCTCTATACGTATTGCTGTGCCATCTGCGTGGTCAGTTACTTTTCATGTTTCATACGGCATTCTACTGTCTTATTTTTGCCAACATGTCTACCAAGTCGAAGATCTCGCGCTGTTTTTGGCAGCTCCACTTGATAAACTACCATCGAGAATTTGACAAAACTGTAAGTACTAGTTTATATTTTGCTTCATATCTTTGTAATGTTACAATAAATTATTCTAGCTTGAGCTATTGTTCTTTGTGGAAAAAGTCCACCAAGAGCAAATGTGTGCATATGGATTCAAATTGGATATGAAGTTTCTGTTTAAATTTGTGCATATTTTTATTTTATTTTTGTGGGTGAATTCAAATATTTTGCCACTATTGATAAAGTACAGCATATATAGTCACTAAGTCCTGGTCATAAACGCTTTTGATCAAGGAGCTACAGAATTCCAAATAAACCTTATGCCAACTCGAGAGCCAATTTTAGAGCCTCAATAAATATTTGAAGACATTGAAATACACAGTAGCAACTCCTTTTTGACGTGAATCAATACTCGGAAAAATTAAAGAAGTAACGGACGAAAGTGTTTTTAATAATTACTATACGGCTTGATTCCAATTCACTCTAAGTATATAAGTTCTTGTTATTGATAATTTTTGATATATAAAAATTTCGATGTAAGCTTTTATCGCTTAATATAATTGATATAAGAATCTTGAGAAATAAGAATCACCAATGATGAACACATCTTTTAATGTAATTCTTTAATGTAATAAACATGAATCAATAGTTGTAATACCCAAGAACATAATTATTATTGGAGTATTTGTCAGCCTCTTGCTTGCTTATTGATTAGTTCCGCCAGGTACTATAGCAGGTACCATGGACGTGAAACGGTGACCATTTTCACAAAAGTTTATTTTATTGATGGTAATAATTCCGCGATATTGATTATTACTGCCAGATAATCTAAAAAGCTAAATAATATTGTCGACGGCATACACAATTTTATCAAAACGAAATTTTAATCTTAACTACGATGCAATTTCAATTGAATAACAAAAGTCAATTTGTTAAAAATCATTTTTCAAATGTATCTAAATTTCTTTTATGAGTTATGCCTGCTAGTTTATCTTAAATTAAGATATGTGCATACATATATATGATGTATGATGGCGGACTCAAAACAAAGTTAAGAGTTTTGAGTATATATTTATTAAAACTTATGTCTAGCATTTCATAACAAAATTGTTTTTATACACTTTGACATTTCTGTCTGTATGAGTGCTTTTTTCTCAGAAACTATAAGAGCTTGTTAAACAAAATTTTGTATATAGGTTCTTATTTCCTTCCCCGCAAAACGAAATAATTGAAAAATATTTAAAAAGCTGAAATAAATCACAAAAACGGGAGATGTGTTATAAATGTATTAGCATATTTAAATAATAACGGCTGCACTTATGTTAAAAGTTAACAGCCACTACTCATAATGTAAACTAACATACATACATAGCGATAACCGCCAAATACATTCAGTTCGAATTAAGCTCTCAAACAGAGATCACTGGACTCATTTATTTTATGTTAACTCAAATATAACAACTGGCGACGAGGAAAAAAAAGACTATAAAACGTGCAGTCGTAGACAAGAACTAGTAAACATATTCTGTGACGAGGCATTGTGCTACAAAATAAGAACAATTTTGTGTAATTTCGTGTTGACAGTCAAAAGATGTCAAACGAACAAATAAATTTTCAAACGTTGTTGGCTCAACAGCAACAATTTGCAAAAAACATAATAGAGCAACAACAACAGTGGATGCAGTCTTTCTTAAATCAAAATAGTGCTGGTTCAAGCCATTCGGGTGAATCAACCACATGCCCTCCATTTCCGGGTTTTCAAAAAGATGTGCAAAATTGGGAGACATACCTCCAACAGTTAACACAACATTTCAACGCGTATTCAGTTGTCAACGCAGAAATTATGAAAGCCACACAACACACAAAAAAGAAAGTGTTTCGAAATGCTCAAAAAAACTGTGGTGTATACAATGTAAACGACAAAACGTATAAAGAAATAACGGAAAAACTAACGGAGCATTTCCAGAAAAAACGCCACATTATTGCCGCGCGGTACGAATTTTTTAAGCGAGAAATGCGGGACTCACACACACATAAAGAATGGGTAGCCGATCTTCGTGGAATAGCGCGCGAGTGTCAGTTTGTATGCAAAGCCGAAGGTTGTCAATGCAACTTCGTAGACGATATGATTCGCGACCAAATCATAGTAAAAACGCCTTTTGATGCTATCAGATCAGCAGCATTACAAAAGTTACAGCCGTCTCTAGATGACGTATTATTAATTGCAGAAACATATGAAACAACAACAAAAACAGTGGCAGTTTTAAAAGAACAAAACGAAAACCAGTTTCCAGTGCACGCAATGTACAGCAAAAATAAAAATCAAAAGAGAGGTGAAGCAAAAGCAGAGAAGACGCTTGCGTTAAAATCGTGCTCGGGTTGCGGTCACTCTCACACAAGAGAACAATGCAAATTTCGCGATGCGGTATGCAACAAATGCGGTAGAA